>NW_026609781.1:0-100572 GCF_029499605.1 Hyla sarda
GTATAGAGATATTACATGATGGTATTATATGAAGATATTAAATGGCGGTATTGTATAGAGATATTACATGGCGGTATTGTACAGAGATATTACATGGTGGTATTATATGGAGATATTATATGCAGATATTATATGGAGATATTATATGGTGGTATTATATAGACATATTACATGGTGGTATTGTATAGAGATATTACATGGCAGTATTGTATAGAGATATTACATGGTGGTATTGTATAGACATATTACATGGTGGTATTATATGGAGATATTACATGGCAGTATTGTATAGAGATATTACATGGAGGTATTGTATAGAGATATTGCATGGTGGTATTATATGAAGATATTACATGGTGGTATTGTATGGAGATATTACATGGAGGTATTGTATGGTGATATTACATGATGGTATTATATGGAGATATTACATGGCAGTATTGTATAGAGATATTACATGGTGTTATTGTACGGAGATATTACATGATGGTATTATATGGAGATATTAAATGGTGGTATTATATAGAGATATTACATGATGGTATTATATGGAGATATTATATGGTGGTATTATATAGAGATATTACATGATGGTATTGTATGGAGATATTACATGATGGTATTATATGGAGATATTATATGGTGGTATTGTATAGAGATATTACATGGTGGTATTGTATGGAGTTATTACATGATGGTATAATATGGAGATATTACATGGCGGTATTGTACAGAGATATTACATGGTGGTATTATATGGAGATATTACATGATGGTATTATATGGAGATATTATATGGTGGTATTATATAGAGATATTACATGATGGTATTATATGGAGATATTATGTGGTGGTATTATATGGAGATACTACATGATGGTATTGTACAGAGATATTACATGGTGGTATTGTATGGAGATATTACATGATGGTATTATATAGAGATATATGGTGCTATTATATGGAGATATTACAATGGTGGTATTATATGCAGATATTACATGGTGGTATTATATGGAGATATTACTTGGTGATATTATATGGAAATATATGGTGGTATTGTATGGAGATATTACATGGTGGTATTATATGGAGATATTATATGGAGATATTATATGGAGATATTGTATAGTGGTATATTATGGAGATATTACATGGAGGTATTATATGGAGATATTACATGGAGATATTATATGGAGATATTACATGGTGGTATTGTATAGAGATATTGCATAGAGGTATTGTATGGAAATATTACATGGGGGTATTGTATGGAGATATTACATGGTGGTATTATATGGAGATATTATATGGAGATATTATATGGAGATATTGTATAGTGGTATATTATGGAGATATTACATGGAGGTATTATATGGAGATATTACATGGAGATATTATATGGAGATATTACATGGTGGTATTGTATAGAGATATTGCATAGAGGTATTGTATGGAGATATTACATGGGGGTATTGTATGGAGATATGAAATGATGCTATTATATGGAGATTAGAGATGAGCGAACTTACAGTAAGTTCGTCATGAACTTCTCGGCTCGGAAGTTGATGACTTATCCTGCATAAATGAGTTCAGCTTTCAGGTGCTCCGGTGGGCTGGAAAAGATAGATACAGTCCTAGGAAAGAGTCTCCTAGGACTGTATCCATCTTTTCCAGCCCACAGGAGCACCTGAAAGCTGAACTCATTGATGCAGGATAAGTGATCAATTACCGCTACGAGAAGTTCGTGACGAATCGAATTTACTGTAAGTTCGCTCATCTCTAATGGAGATATTACATGGGGGTATTGTATGGAGATATTACATGATGATATTATATGGAGATATTATATGGTGGTATTGTATGGCGATATTACATGATGATATTATATGGAGATATTACATGGGGGTATTGTATGGAGATATTACATGATGATATTATATGGAGATATTACATGGGGGTATTATATGGAGATATTACATGGCGGTATTGTATGGAGATATTACATGATGATATTATATGGAGATATTACATGATGATATTATATGGAGATATTACATGGCGGTATTGTATGGAGATATTACATGGTGGAATTATATGGAGATATTACATGGTGGTATTATATATAGATATATGGTGGTATTATATGCAGATATTATATGGTGGTATTATATGGAGCTATTACATGGCGGTATTATATGGAGATATTACATGGCGGGAATTGCATAGAGATATTACATGGTGGTATTATATGGAGATATTACATGGCGGTATTATATGGAGATATTACATGGTGGTAATATATGGAGATATTACATGATGGTATTATATGGATATATTATATGGTGGTATTATATGGAGATAATATATGGTGGTATTATATGGAGATATTACATGATGGTATTATATGGAGATATTACATGATGGTATTATATGGAGATATTATATGGTCGTATTATATGGAGATATTACATGGCGGTATTATATGGAGATATTACATGGTGGTAATATATGGAGATATTACATGGCCGTATTGTATGGAGATATTGCATGATGGTATTCTATGGAGATATTATATGGCGGTATTATATGGAGATATTATATGGTAGTATTATATGGAGATATTATATGGTGGTATTATATGAAGTTATTACATGATGGTTGTCACGATTCGGCTGGCAGGTGGTGGATCCTCTGTGCCAGAGAGGGATTGGCGTGGACCGTGCTAGTGGATCGGTTCTAAGTCACTACTGGTATTCACCAGAGCCCGCCACAAAGCGGGATGGTCTTGCAGCGGCGGTAGTGACCAGGTCGTATCCACTAGCAATGGCTCAACCTCTCTGACTGCTGAAGATAGGCGCGGTACAAGGGAGTAGACAAGAGCAAGGTCGGACGTAGCAGAAGGTCAGGGCAGGCAGCAAGGATCGTAGTCAGGGGCAACGGCAGGAGGTCTGGAACACAGGCTAGGAACACACAAGGAAACGCTTTCACTGGCACAATGGCAACAAGATCCGGCGAGGGAGTGCAGGGGAATTGAGGTATAAGTAGGGAGTGCAGGGGAAGTGAGGTATAAATAGGGAGTGCAGGGGAAGTGAGGTATAAGTAGGGAAGTGCAGGGGAAGTGAGGTATAAATAGGGAAGTGCACAGGTGATAACACTGATTAGGCTTGCTGCGCCAATCAGTGGCGCAGTGGCCCTTTAAATTGCAGAGACCCGGCGCGCGCGCGCCCTAAGGAGCGGGGCCGCGCGCGCCGGGACAAGACAGACGGGGAACGGGTAAGGTACGGGAGCCGGGACGCGCATCGCGAGCGGGCGCCTCTCGCGTCGCGAATCGCATCCCGGCTGGGAGAGATATTGCAGCACACCCGGTCAGCAGCTCTGACCGGGGCGCTGCGAATGAGAGGACGCTGCGAGCGCTCCGGGGAGGAGCGGGGACCCGGAGCGCTCGGCGTAACAATGGTATTATATGGAGATATTATATGGTCGTATTATTTGGAGATATTACATGGTGGTATTGCATGGAGATATTACATGGTGGTATTGTATAGAGATATTACATGGGGGTATTGTATGGAGATATTAAATGGTGGTATTATATGGAGATATTATATGGTGGTATTATATAGAGATATTACATGGTGGTGTTATATGGAGATATTACAGGGTGGTATTATATGGAGATATTACATGGTGGTATTATATGGAGATATTATATGGTGGTATTATATGGAGATATTACATGGTGGTATTATATGGAGATATTACATGGTGGTATTATATGGAGATATTACATGGTGGTATTATATGGAGATATTATATGGTCGTATTATTTGGAGATATTACATGGTGGTATTGCATGGAGATATTACATGGCGGTATTGTATAGAGATATTACATGGTGGTATTGTATGGAGATATTACATGGTGGTATTGTATAGAGATATTACATGGTGGTATTGTATAGAGATATTACATGGTGGTATTGTATGGAGATATTAAATGGCAGTATTGTATAGAGATATTACATGATGGTATTACATGGAGATATTATATGGAGATATTACATGGTGGTATTGTATGGAGATGTTACATGGCGGTATTGTATGGAGATATTACATGGCGGTATTATATGGAGATATTACATGGTGGTATTATATGGAGATATTACATGGCGGTATTGTATGGAAATATTACATGGCGGTATTGTATAGAGATATTACATGGCGGTATTACATGGAGATATTACATGGCGGTATTGTATAGAGATATTACATGATGGTATTGTACAGAGATATTACATGATGGTATTATATGGAGATATTACATGGTGGTATTATATGGAGATATTACATGGGGGTATTGCATGGAGATATTACATGGCGGTATTGTATAGAGATATTACATGGTGGTATTGTATGGAGATATTAAATGGCAGTATTGTATAGAGATATTACATGATGGTATTACATGGAGATATTATATGGAGATATTACATGGTGGTATTGTATGGAGATGTTACATGGCGGTATTGTATGGAGATATTACATGGCGGTATTATATGGAGATATTACATGGTGGTATTATATGGAGATATTACATGGCGGTATTGTATGGAAATATTACATGGCGGTATTGTATAGAGATATTACATGGCGGTATTACATGGAGATATTACATGGCGGTATTGTATAGAGATATTACATGGCGGTATTGTATGGAGATATTATATGGTGGTATTATATGGAGATATTACATGGTGGTATTGTATGGAGATATTACATGGTGGTTTTATATGGAGAAATTACATGGTGGTATTATGTGGAAATATTACATGGCGGTAATGTATCGAGATATTACATGGCGGTATTACATGGAGATATTACATGGCGGTATTGTATAGAGATATTACATGGCGGTATTACATGGAGATATTACATGGCGGTATTGTATAGAGATATTACATGGCGGTATTATATGGAGATATTACATGGCGGTATTGTATAGAGATATTACATGGCGGTATTACATGGAGATATTACATGGCGGTATTGTATAGAGATATTACATGATGGTATTGTACAGAGATATTACATGATGGTATTATATGGAGATATTACATGGTGGTATTATATGGAGATATTACATGGTGGTATTATATGGAGATATTACATGGTGGTATTATGTTATATGGAGATATTACATGGTGGTATTGTATAGAGATATTACATGGCGGTATTGTATGGATATATTACATGATGGTATTATATGGAGATATTACATGATGGTATTATATGGAGATATTACATGATGGTATTACATGGAGATATTACATGGTGGTATTACATGGAGATATTACATGGCGGTATTATATGGAGATATTACATGGTGGTATTGTATGGATATATTACATGGCGGTATTGTATGGAGATATTATATGGTGGTATTATATGGAGATATTACATAGTGGTATTGTACAGAGATATTACATGATGGTATTATATGGAGATATTACATGGTGGTATTATGTTATATGGAGATATTACATGGTGGTATTGTATAGAGATATTACATGGCGGTATTGTATGGATATATTACATGATGGTTTTATATGAAGATATTAAATGGCGGTATTGTATAGAGATATTACATGGCGGTATTGTACAGAGATATTACATGGTGGTATTATATGGAGATATTATATGCAGATATTATATGGAGATATTATATGGTGGTATTATATGGAGATATTACATGGCAGTATTGTATAGAGATATTACATGGAGGTATTGTATAGAGATATTGCATGGTGGTATTATATGAAGATATTACATGGTGGTATTGTATGGAGATATTACATGGAGGTATTGTATGGTGATATTACATGATGGTATTATATGGAGATATTACATGGCAGTATTGTATAGAGATATAACATGGTGTTATTGTACGGAGATATTACATGATGGTATTATATGGAGATATTAAATGGTGGTATTATATAGAGATATTACATGATGGTATTATATGGAGATATTATATGGTGGTATTATATAGAGATATTACATGATGGTATTGTATGGAGATATTACATGATGGTATTATATGGAGATATTATATGGTGGTATTGTATAGAGATATTACATGGTGGTATTATATGGAGATATTATATGGTGGTATTATATAGAGATATTACATGATGGTATTGTATGGAGATATTACATGATGGTATTATATGGAGATATTATATGGTGGTATTGTATAGAGATATTACATGGTGGTATTGTATGGAGTTATTACATGATGGTATAATATGGAGATATTACATGGCGGTATTGTACAGAGATATTACATGGTGGTATTATATGGAGATATTACATGATGGTATTATATGGAGATATTATATGGTGGTATTATATAGAGATATTACATGATGGTATTATATGGAGATATTATGTGGTGGTATTATATGGAGATACTACATGATGGTATTGTACAGAGATATTACATGGTGGTATTGTATGGAGATATTACATAATGGTATTATATAGAGATATATGGTGCTATTATATGGAGATATTACAATGGTGGTATTATATGCAGATATTACATGGTGGTATTATATGGAGATATTACTTGGTGATATTATATGGAAATATATGGTGGTATTGTATGGAGATATTACATGGTGGTATTATATGGAGATATTATATGGAGATATTATATGGAGATATTGTATAGTGGTATATTATGGAGATATTACATGGAGGTATTATATGGAGATATTACATGGAGATATTATATGGAGATATTACATGGTGGTATTGTATAGAGATATTGCATAGAGGTATTGTATGGAAATATTACATGGGGGTATTGTATGGAGATATTACATGGTGGTATTATATGGAGATATTATATGGAGATATTATATGGAGATATTGTATAGTGGTATATTATGGAGATATTACATGGAGGTATTATATGGAGATATTACATGGAGATATTATATGGAGATATTACATGGTGGTATTGTATAGAGATATTGCATAGAGGTATTGTATGGAGATATTACATGGGGGTATTGTATGGAGATATGAAATGATGCTATTATATGGAGATTAGAGATGAGCGAACTTACAGTAAGTTCGTCATGAACTTCTCGGCTCGGAAGTTGATGACTTATCCTGCATAAATGAGTTCAGCTTTCAGGTGCTCCGGTGGGCTGGAAAAGATAGATACAGTCCTAGGAAAGAGTCTCCTAGGACTGTATCCATCTTTTCCAGCCCACAGGAGCACCTGAAAGCTGAACTCATTGATGCAGGATAAGTGATCAATTACCGCTACGAGAAGTTTGTGACGAATCGAATTTACTGTAAGTTCGCTCATCTCTAATGGAGATATTACATGGGGGTATTGTATGGAGATATTACATGATGATATTATATGGAGATATTATATGGTGGTATTGTATGGAGATATTACATGATGATATTATATGGAGATATTACATGGGGGTATTGTATGGAGATATTACATGGTGGTATTATATGGAGATATTACATGATGGTATTATATGGAGATATTACATGGTGGTATTATATGAAGATATTACATGATGGTATTATATGGAGATATTACATGGCGGTATTATATGGAGATATTATATGGAGATATTACATGGTGGTATTATATGGAGATATTACATGATGGTATTATATGGAGATATTACATGATGATATTATATGTAGATATTACATGGGGGTATTGTATGGAGATATTACATGATGATATTATATGGAGATATTACATGGGGGTATTATATGGAGATATTACATGGCGGTATTGTATGGAGATATTACATGATGATATTATATGGAGATATTACATGATGATATTATATGGAGATATTACATGGCGGTATTGTATAGAGATATTACATGGCGGTATTGTATAGAGATATTACATGGTGGAATTATATGGAGATATTACATGGAGGTATTATATGGAGATATTGCATGGCGGTATTGTATAGAGATATTAAATGGCGCTATTGTGCAGAGATATTACATGGCAGTATTGTATAGACATATTACATGGTGGTATTGTATAGAGATATTACATGGCAGTATTGTATAGAGATATTACATGGTGGTATTGTATAGACATATTACATGGTGGTATTATATGGAGATATACATGGCAGTATTGTATAGAGATATTACATGGTGGTATTGTATAGAGATATTACATGGCAGTATTGTATAGACATATTACATGGTGGTATTATATGGAGATATTACATGGCAGTATTGTATAGAGGTATTACATAGGGGTATTGTATGGAGATATTATATGGTGGTATTGTATAGAGATATAACATAGTGGTATTATGTGGAGATATTATATGATGGTATTATATGGAGATATTATATGATGGTATTATATGGAGATATTATATGGAGATATTATATGATGGTATTATATGGAGATATTATATGGTGGTATTGTATGGAGATATTACATGACGGTATTGTACAGAGATATTACATCATGGTATTATATGGAGATATTACATGGCGGTATTGCATGGAGATATTACATGGTGGTATTGTATAGAGATATTACATGGTGGTATTATATAGAGATATTACATGGCAGTATTGTATAGAGATATTACATGGTGGTATTGTATAGAGATATTACATGGTGGTATTGTATAGCGATATTACATGGCGGTATTGTATAGACATATTACATGGTGGTATTATATGGAGATATTACATGGCAGTATTGTATAGAGGTATTACATAGGGGTATTGTATGGAGATATTATATGGTGGTATTGTATAGAGATATAACATAGTGGTATTATATGGAGATATTATATGGTGGTATTATATAGAGATATTATATGATGGTATTATATGGAGATATTATATGATGGTATTATATGGAGATATTATATGGAGATATTATATGATGGTATTATATGGAGATATTACATGGTGGTATTGTATGGAGATATTACATGGCAGTATTATATAGAGATATTACATGGTGGTATTATATGGAGATATTACATGGAGGTATTGTATGGAGATATTACATGTCGGTATTGTACAGAGATATTACATGTCGGTATTGTATGGAGATATTACATCATGGTATTATATGGAGATATTACATGGCGGTATTGTATGGAGATATTACATGGTGGTATTATATGGAGATATTACATGGTGGTATTATGTGGAGATATGACATGATGGTATTATATGAAGATATTACATGGTGGTATTGTATAGAGATATTACATGGTGGTATTATATGGAGATATTACATGGAGGTATTGTATGGAGATATTACATGTTGGTATTATATGAAGATATTACATGATGGTATTATATGGAGATATTACATGGCGGTATTGTATAGACATATTACATGATGGTATTATATGAAGATATTAAATGGCGGTATTGTATAGAGATATTACATGGCGGTATTGTACAGAGATATTACATGGTGGTATTATATGGAGATATTATATGCAGATATTATATGGAGATATTATATGGTGGTATTATATAGACATATTACATGGTGGTATTGTATAGAGATATTACATGGCAGTATTGTATAGAGATATTACATGGTGGTATTGTATAGACATATTACATGGTGGTATTATATGGAGATATTACATGGCAGTATTGTATAGAGATATTACATGGAGGTATTGTATAGAGATATTGCATGGTGGTATTATATGAAGATATTACATGGTGGTATTGTATGGAGATATTACATGGAGGTATTGTATGGTGATATTACATGATGGTATTATATGGAGATATTACATGGCAGTATTGTATAGAGATATTACATGGTGTTATTGTACGGAGATATTACATGATGGTATTATATGGAGATATTAAATGGTGGTATTATATAGAGATATTACATGATGGTATTATATGGAGATATTATATGGTGGTATTATATAGAGATATTACATGATGGTATTGTATGGAGATATTACATGATGGTATTATATGGAGATATTATATGGTGGTATTGTATAGAGATATTACATGGTGGTATTGTATGGAGTTATTACATGATGGTATAATATGGAGATATTACATGGCGGTATTGTACAGAGATATTACATGGTGGTATTATATGGAGATATTACATGATGGTATTATATGGAGATATTATATGGTGGTATTATATAGAGATATTACATGATGGTATTATATGGAGATATTATGTGGTGGTATTATATGGAGATACTACATGATGGTATTGTACAGAGATATTACATGGTGGTATTGTATGGAGATATTACATGATGGTATTATATAGAGATATATGGTGCTATTATATGGAGATATTACAATGGTGGTATTATATGCAGATATTACATGGTGGTATTATATGGAGATATTACTTGGTGATATTATATGGAAATATATGGTGGTATTGTATGGAGATATTACATGGTGGTATTATATGGAGATATTATATGGAGATATTATATGGAGATATTGTATAGTGGTATATTATGGAGATATTACATGGAGGTATTATATGGAGATATTACATGGAGATATTATATGGAGATATTACATGGTGGTATTGTATAGAGATATTGCATAGAGGTATTGTATGGAAATATTACATGGGGGTATTGTATGGAGATATTACATGGTGGTATTATATGGAGATATTATATGGAGATATTATATGGAGATATTGTATAGTGGTATATTATGGAGATATTACATGGAGGTATTATATGGAGATATTACATGGAGATATTATATGGAGATATTACATGGTGGTATTGTATAGAGATATTGTATAGAGGTATTGTATGGAGATATTACATGGGGGTATTGTATGGAGATATTAAATGATGCTATTATATGGAGATTAGAGATGAGCGAACTTACAGTAAGTTCGTCATGAACTTCTCGGCTCGGAAGTTGATGACTTATCCTGCATAAATGAGTTCAGCTTTCAGGTGCTCCGGTGGGCTGGAAAAGATAGATACAGTCCTAGGAAAGAGTCTCCTAGGACTGTATCCATCTTTTCCAGCCCACAGGAGCACCTGAAAGCTGAACTCATTGATGCAGGATAAGTGATCAATTACCGCTACGAGAAGTTCGTGACGAATCGAATTTACTGTAAGTTCGCTCATCTCTAATGGAGATATTACATGGGGGTATTGTATGGAGATATTACATGATGATATTATATGGAGATATTATATGGTGGTATTGTATGGCGATATTACATGATGATATTATATGGAGATATTACATGGGGGTATTGTATGGAGATATTACATGATGATATTATATGGAGATATTACATGGGGGTATTATATGGAGATATTACATGGCGGTATTGTATGGAGATATTACATGATGATATTATATGGAGATATTACATGATGATATTATATGGAGATATTACATGGCGGTATTGTATGGAGATATTACATGGTGGAATTATATGGAGATATTACATGGAGGTATTATATGGAGATATTACATGGTGGTATTATATATAGATATATGGTGGTATTATATGCAGATATTATATGGTGGTATTATATGGAGCTATTACATGGCGGTATTATATGGAGATATTACATGGCGGGAATTGCATAGAGATATTACATGGTGGTATTATATGGAGATATTACATGGCGGTATTATATGGAGATATTACATGGTGGTAATATATGGAGATATTACATGGCGGTAGTGTATGGAGATATTACATGATGGTATTATATGGATATATTATATGGTGGTATTATATGGAGATAATATATGGTGGTATTATATGGAGATATTACATGATGGTATTATATGGAGATATTACATGATGGTATTATATGGAGATATTATATGGTCGTATTATATGGAGATATTACATGGCGGTATTATATGGAGATATTACATGGTGGTAATATATGGAGATATTACATGGCGGTATTGTATGGAGATATTGCATGATGGTATTCTATGGAGATATTATATGGCGGTATTATATGGAGATATTATATGGTAGTATTATATGGAGATATTATATGGTGGTATTATATGAAGTTATTACATGATGGTTGTCACGATTCGGCTGGCAGGTGGTGGATCCTCTGTGCCAGAGAGGGATTGGCGTGGACCGTGCTAGTGGATCGGTTCTAAGTCACTACTGGTATTCACCAGAGCCCGCCACAAAGCGGGATGGTCTTGCAGCGGCGGTAGTGACCAGGTCGTATCCACTAGCAATGGCTCAACCTCTCTGACTGCTGAAGATAGGCGCGGTACAAGGGAGTAGACAAGAGCAAGGTCGGACGTAGCAGAAGGTCAGGGCAGGCAGCAAGGATCGTAGTCAGGGGCAACGGCAGGAGGTCTGGAACACAGGCTAGGAACACACAAGGAAACGCTTTCACTGGCACAATGGCAACAAGATCCGGCGAGGGAGTGCAGGGGAATTGAGGTATAAGTAGGGAGTGCAGGGGAAGTGAGGTATAAATAGGGAGTGCAGGGGAAGTGAGGTATAAGTAGGGAAGTGCAGGGGAAGTGAGGTATAAATAGGGAAGTGCACAGGTGATAACACTGATTAGGCTTGCTGCGCCAATCAGTGGCGCAGTGGCCCTTTAAATTGCAGAGACCCGGCGCGCGCGCGCCCTAAGGAGCGGGGCCGCGCGCGCCGGGACAAGACAGACGGGGAACGGGTAAGGTACGGGAGCCGGGACGCGCATCGCGAGCGGGCGCCTCTCGCGTCGCGAATCGCATCCCGGCTGGGAGAGATATTGCAGCACACCCGGTCAGCAGCTCTGACCGGGGCGCTGCGAATGAGAGGACGCTGCGAGCGCTCCGGGGAGGAGCGGGGACCCGGAGCGCTCGGCGTAACAATGGTATTATATGGAGATATTATATGGTCGTATTATTTGGAGATATTACATGGTGGTATTGCATGGAGATATTACATGGTGGTATTGTATAGAGATATTACATGGGGGTATTGTATGGAGATATTAAATGGTGGTATTATATGGAGATATTATATGGTGGTATTATATAGAGATATTACATGGTGGTGTTATATGGAGATATTACAGGGTGGTATTATATGGAGATATTACATGGTGGTATTATATGGAGATATTATATGGTGGTATTATATGGAGATATTACATGGTGGTATTATATGGAGATATTACATGGTGGTATTATATGGAGATATTACATGGTGGTATTATATGGAGATATTACATGGTGGTATTATATGGAGATATTATATGGTCGTATTATTTGGAGATATTACATGGTGGTATTGCATGGAGATATTACATGGTGGTATTATATAGAGATATTACATGGGGGTATTGCATGGAGATATTACATGGCGGTATTGTATAGAGATATTACATGGTGGTATTGTATGGAGATATTACATGGTGGTATTGTATAGAGATATTACATGGTGGTATTGTATAGAGATATTACATGGTGGTATTGTATGGAGATATTAAATGGCAGTATTGTATAGAGATATTACATGATGGTATTACATGGAGATATTATATGGAGATATTACATGGTGGTATTGTATGGAGATGTTACATGGCGGTATTGTATGGAGATATTACATGGCGGTATTATATGGAGATATTACATGGTGGTATTATATGGAGATATTACATGGCGGTATTGTATGGAAATATTACATGGCGGTATTGTATAGAGATATTACATGGCGGTATTACATGGAGATATTACATGGCGGTATTGTATAGAGATATTACATGATGGTATTGTACAGAGATATTACATGATGGTATTATATGGAGATATTACATGGTGGTATTATATGGAGATATTACATGGGGGTATTGCATGGAGATATTACATGGCGGTATTGTATAGAGATATTACATGGTGGTATTGTATGGAGATATTAAATGGCAGTATTGTATAGAGATATTACATGATGGTATTACATGGAGATATTATATGGAGATGTTACATGGCGGTATTGTATGGAGATATTACATGGCGGTATTATATGGAGATATTACATGGTGGTATTATATGGAGATATTACATGGCGGTATTGTATGGAAATATTACATGGCGGTATTGTATAGAGATATTACATGGCGGTATTACATGGAGATATTACATGGCGGTATTGTATAGAGATATTACATGGCGGTATTGTATGGAGATATTATATGGTGGTATTATATGGAGATATTACATGGTGGTATTGTATGGAGATATTACATGGTGGTTTTATATGGAGAAATTACATGGTGGTATTATGTGGAAATATTACATGGCGGTAATGTATCGAGATATTACATGGCGGTATTACATGGAGATATTACATGGCGGTATTGTATAGAGATATTACATGGCGGTATTACATGGAGATATTACATGGCGGTATTGTATAGAGATATTACATGGCGGTATTATATGGAGATATTACATGGCGGTATTGTATAGAGATATTACATGGCGGTATTACATGGAGATATTACATGGCGGTATTGTATAGAGATATTACATGATGGTATTGTACAGAGATATTACATGATGGTATTATATGGAGATATTACATGGTGGTATTATATGGAGATATTACATGGTGGTATTATATGGAGATATTACATGGTGGTATTATGTTATATGGAGATATTACATGGTGGTATTGTATAGAGATATTACATGGCGGTATTGTATGGATATATTACATGATGGTATTATATGGAGATATTACATGATGGTATTATATGGAGATATTACATGATGGTATTACATGGAGATATTACATGGTGGTATTACATGGAGATATTACATGGCGGTATTATATGGAGATATTACATGGTGGTATTGTATGGATATATTACATGGCGGTATTGTATGGAGATATTATATGGTGGTATTATATGGAGATATTACATAGTGGTATTGTACAGAGATATTACATGATGGTATTATATGGAGATATTACATGGTGGTATTATGTTATATGGAGATATTACATGGTGGTATTGTATAGAGATATTACATGGCGGTATTGTATGGATATATTACATGATGGTATTATATGGAGATATTACATGATGGTATTATATGGAGATATTACATGATGGTATTACATGGAGATATTACATGGTGGTATTACATGGAGATATTACATGGCGGTATTATCTGGAGATATTACATGGTAGTATTGTATGGATATATTACATGGCGGTATTGTATGGAGATATTATATGGTGGTATTATATGGAGATATTACATAGTGGTATTGTATAGAGATATTACATGGTGGTATTGTATGGAGATATTACATGGCGGTATTGTATAGAGATGTTTCATGGTGGTATTCTATAGAGATATTACATGGTGGTATTGTATGGACATATGACATGGTGGTATTATATGGAGATTTGATATGGTGGTATTATATGGAGATATTACATAGTGGTATTGTATAGAGATGTTACATGGTGGTATTATATAGAGATATTACATGGTGGTGTTATATAGAGATATTACATGGTGGTGTTATATGGAGATATTACATGGTGGTATTATATGGAGATATTACATGGTGGTATTATATGGAGATATTATATGGTGGTATTATATGGAGATATTACATGGTGGTATTATATGGAGATATTACATGGTGGTATTATATGGAGATATTACATGGTGGTATTATATGGAGATATTATATGGTCGTATTATTTGGAGATATTACATGGTGGTATTGCATGGAGATATTACATGGTGGTATTATATATAGATATTACATGGGGGTATTGCATGGAGATATTACATGGCGGTATTGTATAGAGATATTACATGGTGGTATTGTATGGAGATATTACATGGTGGTATTGTATAGAGATATTACATGGGGGTATTGCATGGAGATATTACATGGCGGTATTGTATAGAGATATTACATGGTGGTATTGTATGGAGATATTAAATGGCAGTATTGTATAGAGATATTACATGATGGTATTACATGGAGATATTATATGGAGATATTACATGGTGGTATTGTATGGAGATGTTACATGGCGGTATTGTATGGAGATATTACATGGCGGTATTATATGGAGATATTACATGGTGGTATTATATGGAGATATTACATGGCGGTATTGTATGGAAATATTACATGGCGGTATTGTATAGAGATATTACATGGCGGTATTACATGGAGATATTACATGGCGGTATTGTATAGAGATATTACATGGCGGTATTGTATGGAGATATTATATGGTGGTATTATATGGAGATATTACATGGTGGTATTGTATGGAGATATTACATGGTGGTTTTATATGGAGAAATTACATGGTGGTATTATGTGGAAATATTACATGGCGGTAATGTATCGAGATATTACATGGCGGTATTACATGGAGATATTACATGGCGGTATTGTATAGAGATATTACATGGCGGTATTACATGGAGATATTACATGGCGGTATTGTATAGAGATATTACATGGCGGTATTATATGGAGATATTACATGGCGGTATTGTATAGAGATATTACATGGCGGTATTACATGGAGATATTACATGGCGGTATTGTATAGAGATATTACATGATGGTATTGTACAGAGATATTACATGATGGTATTATATGGAGATATTACATGGTGGTATTATATGGAGATATTACATGGTGGTATTATATGGAGATATTACATGGTGGTATTATGTTATATGGAGATATTACATGGTGGTATTGTATAGAGATATTACATGGCGGTATTGTATGGATATATTACATGATGGTATTATATGGAGATATTACATGATGGTATTATATGGAGATATTACATGATGGTATTACATGGAGATATTACATGGTGGTATTACATGGAGATATTACATGGCGGTATTATATGGAGATATTACATGGTGGTATTGTATGGATATATTACATGGCGGTATTGTATGGAGATATTATATGGTGGTATTATATGGAGATATTACATAGTGGTATTGTACAGAGATATTACATGATGGTATTATATGGAGATATTACATGGTGGTATTATGTTATATGGAGATATTACATGGTGGTATTGTATAGAGATATTACATGGCGGTATTGTATGGATATATTACATGATGGTATTATATGGAGATATTACATGATGGTATTATATGGAGATATTACATGATGGTATTACATGGAGATATTACATGGTGGTATTACATGGAGATATTACATGGCGGTATTATCTGGAGATATTACATGGTAGTATTGTATGGATATATTACATGGCGGTATTGTATGGAGATATTATATGGTGGTATTATATGGAGATATTACATAGTGGTATTGTATAGAGATATTACATGGTGGTATTGTATGGAGATATTACATGGCGGTATTGTATAGAGATGTTTCATGGTGGTATTCTATAGAGATATTACATGGTGGTATTGTATGGACATATGACATGGTGGTATTATATGGAGATTTGATATGGTGGTATTATATGGAGATATTACATAGTGGTATTGTATAGAGATGTTACATGGTGGTATTATTTGGAGAGATTAAATGGAGATATTTTATGGAGATATTACATGATGCTATTATATGGAGATATTATATGGTGGCATTATATGGAGATATTGCATGATGGTATTATATGGAGATATTACACAATGGTATTATATGGAGATATTACATGGTGGTATTGTATAGAGATGTTACATGATGGTATTATATGGAGATATTATATGGTGGTATTATATGGAGATATTATATGGTGGTATTATATGGAGATATTACATGATGGTATTACATGGAGATATTATATGGCGGTATTATATGGAGATATTACATGGTGGTATTATATGGAGATATTACATGGTGGTATTGTATAGAGATATTATATGGTGGTATTACATGGAGATATTATATGGTGGTATTATATGGAGATATTATATGGTGGTATTATATGGAAATATTACATGATGGTATTACATGGAGATATTATATGGTGGTATTACATGGAGATATTATATGGTAGTATTATATGGAGATATTACATGGTGGTATTGTATGGAGATATTACATGGTGGTATTATATGGAGATATTATATGGTGGTATTATATGGAGATATTACATGGTGGTATTATATGGAGATATTACATGGTGGTATTGCATGGAGATATTATATGGTGGTATTATATGGAGATATTACATGGTGGTATTACATGGAGATATTATATGGTGGTATTATATGGAGATATTACATGGTGGTATTATATGGAGATATTATATGGTGGTATTATATGGAGATATTATATGGTGGTATTGTATTGAGATATTACATGGTGGTATTATATGGAGATATTATATGGTGGTATTATATGGAGATATTACATGGTGGTATTGTATTGAGATATTACATGGTGGTATTATATGGAGATATTATATGGTGGTATTATATGGAGATATTACATGATGGTATTGTGTGGAGATTTTACATGATGGTATTACATGGAGATATTATATGGTGGTATTATATGGAGATATTACATGGTGGTATTATATGGCGATATTACATGGTGGTATTATATGGAGATATTACATGGTGGTATTATATGGCGATATTACATGGTGGTATTATATGGCGATATTACATGGTGGTATTATATGGAGATATTACATGGTGGTATTATATGGCGATATTACATGGTGGTATTATATGGAGATATTACATGATGGTATTATATGGAGATATTATATGGTGGTATTATATGGAGATATTATATGGTGGTATTATATGGAGATATTACATGATGGTATTATATGGAGATATTACATGATGGTATTATATGGAGATATTACATGATGGTATTATATGGAGATATTATATGATGGTATTATATGGAGATATTATATGATGGTATTATATGGAGATATTATATGGAGATGTTATATGGTGGTATTATATGGAGATATTATATGGAGATATTATATGGAGATATTACATGGTGGTATTATATGGAGATATTATATGGAGATATTATATGGTGATATTACATGGTGGTATTATATGGAGATATTATATGGTGGTATTATATAGAGATATTATATGGAGATATTATATGGATATATTACAAGGTGGTATTATATGGATATATTACATGGTGGTATTGTATAGAGATATTACATGATGGTAATATATAGAGATATTACATGATGGTATTATATGGAGATATTACATGATGGTATTATATGGATATATTACATGGTGGTATTATATAGAGATATTATATGGAGATATTATATGGTGATATTATATGATGGTATTATATAGAGATATTACATGGTGGTATTATATGGAGATATTACATGGTGGTATTACATGATGGTATTATATGGAGATATTACATGGTGGTATTATATGGAGATATTACATGGTGGTATTATATGGAGATATTATATGATGGTATTATATAGAGATATTATATGGAGATATTATATGGTGATATTATATGGTGGTATTATATGGATATATTACATGGTGGTATTATATAGAGATATTATATGGA
Organism: Hyla sarda; assembly: GCF_029499605.1. Classification (NCBI taxonomy): domain Eukaryota; kingdom Metazoa; phylum Chordata; class Amphibia; order Anura; family Hylidae; genus Hyla; species Hyla sarda. The sequence continues at coordinate 19,655 of NW_026609781.1, forward strand.
GATATTATATGGTGATATTATATGATGGTATTATATAGAGATATTACATGGTGGTATTATATGGAGATATTACATGGTGGTATTATATGGAGATATTACATGATGGTATTACATGGTGGTATTATATGGAGATATTACATGGCGGTATTGTGTTATATGGAGATATTACATGGTGGTATTATATGGATATATTACATGGCAGTATTGTATGGAGATATTACATGGCGGTATTGTATTATATGGCGATATTACATGGTGGTATTATATGGAGATATTATATGGCAGTATGGTATGGATATATTACATGGCGGTATTGTATTATATGGCGATATTACATGGTGGTATTGTATGGAGATATTATATGGAGATATTACATGGTGGTATTATATGGAGATATTATATGGTGGTATTATATGATGGTATTATATGAAGATATTACATGATGGTATTATATGGAGATATTATATGGTGGTATTATATGGAGATATTACATGGTGGTATTATATGGAGATATTACATGGTGGTATTGTATGGATATATTACATGGTGGTATTGTATGGAGATATTATATGGAGATATTACATGGTGGTATTATATGGAGATATTACATGGTGGTATTATATGGAGATATTATATGATGGTATTATATGAAGATATTACATGATGGTATTATATGGAGATATTATATGGTGGTATTATATGGAGATATTACATGGGGGTATTATATGGAGATATTACATGGTGGTATTATATGGAGATATTACATGGCGGTATTGTATTATATGGAGATATTACATGGTGGTATTGTACGGAGATATTACATGGTGGTATTATATGGAGATATTACATGGTGGTATTATATGGAGATATTATATGGTGGTATTATATTGAGATATTACATGGTGGTATTATATGGAGATATTACATGGCGGTATTGTATTATATGGAGATATTACATGGTGGTATTGCACGGAGATATTACATGGTGATATTATATGGAGATATTACATGGTGGTATTATATGGAGATATTACATGGTGGTATTATATGGAGATATTACATGGTGGTATTATATGGAGATATTATATGGTGGTATTATATAGAGATATTACATGGTGGTATTATATGGAGATATTATGTGGTGGTATTATATGGAGATATTACATGGAGATATTATATGGTGGTATTATATGGAGATAGTATATGGAGATATTATATGGAGATATTACATGGAGATATTATATGGAGATATTACATGGCGGTATTGTATTATATGGAGATATTATATGGAGATATTATATGGCGGTATTGTATTATATGGAGATATTATATGGAGATATTATATGGAGATATTATATGGAGATATTATATGGTGGTATTATATAGAGATATTACATGATGGTATTATATGGAGATATTATATGGTGGTATTATATGGAGATATTATATGGAGATATTACATGGCGGTATTGTATTATATGGAGATATTATATGGAGATATTATATGGCGGTATTGTATTATATGGAGATATTATATGGAGATATTACATGGCGGTATTGTATTTTATGGAGATATTATATGGTGGTATTATATGGAGATATTACATGATGGTATTATATGGAGATATTACATGGTGGTATTATATGGAGATATTACATGGAGGTATTATATGGAGATTATTACATGATGGTATTATATGGAGATATTATATGGAGATATTATATGGAGATATTACATGATGGTATTATATGGAGATATTATATGGAGATATTATATGGAGATATTACATGATGGTATTATATGGAGATATTATATGGAGATATTATATGGAGATATTACATGATGGTATTATATGGAGATATTATATGGAGATATTATATGGAGATATTATATGGAGATATTATATGGAGATATTATATGGAGATATTACATGATGGTATTATATGGAGATATTATATGGAGATATTATATGGAGATATTACATGATGGTATTATATGGAGATATTATATGGAGATATTACATGATGGTATTATATGGAGATATTACTATGGAGATATTACATGATGGTATTATATGGAGATATTATATGGAGATATTACATGATGGTATTATATAGAGATATTATATGGAGATATTACATGGTGGTATTATATGGAGATATTATATGGAGATATTACATGGTGGTATTATATGGAGATATTATATGGAGATATTATATGGAGATATTATATGGAGATATTATATGGTGGGGGGGGGGGGGGGGGGGGGGGTGGGTGGGCAGTATTAAGGTCATATGGTTTCCTCCCGGATAGTAAGAAAACACCAGAAAATGTATAAATGAGAAATCCTCTTCAGATCCCCAGTGATGACGTCACATCCACAGTCACATGACCGCTGCAGCCAATCAGTGATTTCAGGCCTCAGGTCAGTGATTGGCTGGATGATGTACGTGACGTCACGGATATTATTTTACACAATAATAAACTAAACAATTTCTACAGAATGTTCTCAACATCACGGACAGGCCATCAACGGGTTAAATAGAATAACAGTATGGCGCATGCGCATTGTGGAAGCTTCCGGAGCCGCACACATAATTGCACCAACCATAATATGGCGGCCGCTGCCGGAAGTGACGACACTAGATAGAGTGACGGAGGCCGCGAGTTTACCAGGTAGCGCCTCATAGTAACTTCCGGCGGCCGAGTGTGCTGTGGCGGGAAGTGCAGAAGCTGAGGTACCGCCTGACACGTGACACAATGGCCGATACACTGGAGTTTAATGACATTTACCAGGAGGTGAAGGGTTCGTGGGTAAGAGAAGACGCGTCTGTGTGATCGGGGGCTAAGTACAGGTGCGGTACCGGCCTCCAGGGGGCTTGTGGTACTACACGGCCCAGCATGGGTGATGTGTGTGGTAGGGAGCCCAAGGGGATGATCATTAAGTCAGGGGTGATGGTGATGATTAGGCCTGAGGGGGGCAGGGGGTGATAATGATCATAGGGGGGTGATAATAATGGGGGGGGGGGGGGGTGGTGATGATCATAGGGGGGTGATAATGGGGGGGGGAGTGATAATAATGGGGGGGTGGTGATGATCATGGGGGGGGTGATGATAATAATGGGGGGGGGTGATGATAATAATGGGGGGGGTGATGATGATCATTGGGGGGGGGCAGGGGGTGATGATGATTATGAGGGGGTTGGTCATGATAGAGGGGGTCATTGGTGATCATGATGGCCCCGGAGTCAGTGATGATGATGATGGGCGCCTGAGTCAGTGGTGGAGGTAGTGATGATGGGCCCCGGAGTCAGTGGTGGAGGAGGTGGTGGTGTTGATGATGGGCCCTGGGGTCAGTGGTGATTATGATGGCCCCTTTGGGCCTCTTCCTGTCTTCTACTTGTTGTTGCTCCCTCTTCCGGTCTTCTTCTTGTTGTTGTTGACGTTGCTCCCTCTTCCGGTCTTCTTCTTGTTGTTGTTGACGTTGCTCCCTCTTCCGGTCTTCTTCTTGTTGTTGTTGACGTTGCTCCCTCTTCCGGTCTTCTTGTTGTTGTTGTTGACGTTGCTCCCTCTTCCGGTCTTCTTCTTGTTGTTGTTGACGTTGCTCCCTCTTCCGGTCTTCTTCTTGTTGTTGTTGACGTTGCTCCCTCTTCCGGTCTTCTTCTTCTTGTTGTTGTTGACGTTGCTCCCTCTTCCGGTCTTCTTCTTCTTGTTGTTGTTGACGTTGCTCCCTCTTCCGGTCTTCTTCTTCTTGTTGTTGTTGACGTTGCTCCCTCTTCCGGTCTTCTTCTTCTTGTTGTTGACGTTGCTCCCTCTTCCGGTCTTCTTCTTGTTGTTGTTGACGTTGCTCCCTCTTCCGGTCTTCTTGTTGTTGTTGTTGACGTTGCTCCCTCTTCCGGTCTTCTTCTTGTTGTTGTTGACGTTGCTCCCTCTTCCGGTCTTCTTCTTGTTGTTGTTGACGTTGCTCCCTCTTCCGGTCTTCTTCTTGTTGTTGTTGACGTTGCTCCCTCTTCCGGTCTTCTTGTTGTTGTTGTTGACGTTGCTCCCTCTTCCGGTCTTCTTGTTGTTGTTGTTGACGTTGCTCCCTCTTCCGGTCTTCTTGTTGTTGTTGACGTTGCTCCCTCTTCCGGTCTTCTTCTTCTTGTTGTTGTTGACGTTGCTCCCTCTTCCGGTCTTCTTCTTCTTGTTGTTGTTGACGTTGCTCCCTCTTCCGGTCGTAGTCTTGTTGTTGTTGACGTTGCTCCCTCTTCCGGTCTTCTTCTTCTTGTTGTTGTTGACGTTGCTCCCTCTTCCGGTCTTCTTCTTGTTGTTGTTGACGTTGCTCCCTCTTCCGGTCGTAGTCTTGTTGTTGTTGACGTTGCTCCCTCTTCTGGTCGTCGTCTTGTTGTTGTTGACGTTGCTCCCTCTTCCGGTCTTCTTCTTGTTGTTGTTGACGTTGCTCCCTCTTCCGGTCTTCTTCTTCTTGTTGTTGTTGACGTTGCTCCCTCTTCCGGTCTTCTTCTTCTTGTTGTTGTTGACGTTGCTCCCTCTTCCGGTCTTCTTCTTCTTGTTGTTGTTGACGTTGCTCCCTCTTCCGGTCTTCTTCTTCTTGTTGTTGTTGACGTTGCTCCCTCTTCCGGTCTTCTTCTTCTTGTTGTTGTTGACGTTGCTCCCTCTTCCGGTCTTCTTCTTCTTGTTGTTGTTGACGTTGCTCCCTCTTCCGGTCTTCTTCTTGTTGTTTTTGTTGTTGACGTTGCTCCCTCTTCCGGTCGTCTTCTTGTTGTTGTTGACGTTGCTCCCTCTTCCGGTCTTCTTCTTGTTGTTGTTGACGTTGCTCCCTCTTCCGGTCGTCTTCTTGTTGTTGTTGACGTTGCTCCCTCTTCCGGTCGTCGTCTTGTTGTTTTTGTTGTTGACGTTGCTCCCTCTTCCGGTCGTCCTCTTGGTGTTGTTGACGTTGCTCCCTCTTCCGGTCGTCCTCTTGTTGTTGTTGTTGACGTTGCTCCCTCTTCCGGTCGTCCTCTTGTTGTTGTTGTTGACGTTGCTCCCTCTTCCGGTCGTCCTCTTGTTGTTGTTGTTGTTGTTGTTGACATTGCTCCCTCTTCCGGTCGTCCTCTTGTTGTTTTTGTTGTTGACGTTGCTCCCTCTTCCGGTCGTCCTCTTGTTGTTTTTGTTGTTGACGTTGCTCCCTCTTCCGGTCGTCGTCTTGTTGTTTTTGTTGTTGACGTTGCTCCCTCTTCCGGTCGTCGTCTTGTTGTTTTTGTTGTTGACGTTGCTCCCTCTTCCGGTCGTCGTCTTGTTGTTTTTGTTGTTGACGTTGCTCCCTCTTCCGGTCGTCGTCTTTGTTGTTGACGTTGCTCCCTCTTCCGGTCGTCGTCTTGTTGTTTTTGTTGTTGACGTTGCTCCCTCTTCCGGTCGTCGTCTTGTTGTTTTTGTTGTTGACGTTGCTCCCTCTTCCGGTCGTCGTCTTGTTGTTGACGTTGCTCCCTCTTCCGGTCGTCGTCTTGTTGTTTTTGTTGTTGACGTTGCTCCCTCTTCCGGTCGTCGTCTTGTTTTTGTTGTTGACGTTGCTCCCTCTTCCGGTCGTCGTCTTGTTGTTGTTGACGTTGCTCCTCTTCTCCTCACAGAACGATGGCCGCCTCCGCTTATCCAAGGCCGGGCTGATGTACAAGAACAGTAAGACGGGGAAGGTGGAGAACATCGCGTCCACTGATGTGTCGGAGGGCGTGTGGCGCCGTGTGGCCCTTGGATACGGCATCAAACTTCTGACAAGTGGAGGTCTTGTGTATAAATATGACGGTTTCAGGGAGACGGTGAGTGTGCGGTGTTCTCTGCCTGTAATCACACTCGGTGTACCCCCAGAAATGTGACCATTATGTAGACCACCATCCAAATGTCTCCTGCTGTCACTATAAAGCCTGTCAGTAGGTAACGTTATGGGAGGTCAGTAAGTTGTATGGAGCCGGCACTACGGGGGGCTCTGACATATAACACCGGGGACCTCCCTAAACATGTTCCTCTCTCCACAGGAATTCGAGAAGATTTCTGACTTCTTCAAGACGCATTTCCACGTGGATCTGGTGGAGAAGGACATGTGTGTGAAGGGCTGGAACTGGGGCAACGCCAGGTTCGGGGGTGAGTATGTCCAGGGGCACCTCTTCTGATGCCTAATGGTGTGCGGACCCCCGGTACTGTTCTGTGATGTATATGACCTGTCTATGAGGTGCAGACCCCCCATAGTGGTCTGTGAGGTGTAAACCCCAGCACTGGTGCAGACCCCCATAGTGGTCTGTGAGGTGTAAACCCCAGCACTGGTGCGGACCCACATAGTGGTCTTGGATGTGTAGACCCCAGCACTGGTGCGGACCCCCATAGGGGTCTTGGATGTGTAGACCCCAGCACTGGTGCGGACCCCCATAGCGGTCTGTGAGGTGTAGACCCCAGCACTGGTGCGGACCCCCATAGCGGTCTGTGAGGTGTAGACCCCAGCACTGGTGCGGACCCCCATAGCGGTCTGTGAGGTGTAAACCCCAGCACTGGTGCAGACCCCCATAGTGGTCTGTGAGGTGTAAACCCCAGCACTGGTGCGGACCCCCATAGTGGTCTTGGATGTGTAGACCCCAGCACTGGTGCGGACCCCCATAGGGGTCTTGGATGTGTAGACCCCAGCACTGGTGCGGACCCCCATAGCGGTCTGTGAGGTGTAGACCCCAGCACTGGTGCGGACCCCCATAGTGGTCTTGGATGTGTAGACCCCAGCACTGGTGCGGACCCCCATAGTGGTCTTGGATGTGTAGACCCCAGCACTGGTGCGGACCCCCATAGGGGTCTTGGATGTGTAGACCCCAGCACTGGTGCGGACCCCCATAGGGGTCTTGGATGTGTAGACCCCAGCACTGGTGCGGACCCCCATAGGGGTCTTGGATGTGTAGACCCCAGCACTGGTGCGGACCCCCATAGGGGTCTTGGATGTGTAGACCCCAGCACTGGTGCGGACCCCCATAGCGGTCTGTGAGGTGTAGACCCCAGCACTGGTGCGGACCCCCATAGCGGTCTGTGAGGTGTAGACCCCAGCACTGGTGCGGACCCCCATAGCGGTCTGTGAGGTGTAGACCCCAGCACTGGTGCGGACCCCCATAGTGGTCTGTGAGGTGTAGACCCCAGCACTGGTGCGGACCCCCATAGCGGTCTGTGAGGTGTAGACCCCAGCACTGGTGCGGACCCCCATAGTGGTCTGTGAGGTGTAGACCCCAGCACTGGTGCGGACCCCCATAGTGGGCTGTGAGGTGTAGACCCCAGCACTGGTGCGGACCCCCATAGTGGTCTGTGAGGTGTAGACCCCAGCACTGGTGCGGACCCCCATAGCGGTCTGTGAGGTGTAGACCCCAGCACTGGTGCGGACCCCCATAGTGGGCTGTGAGGTGTAGACCCCAGCACTGGTGCGGACACCCATAGTGGTTTGATGTATATGAGGACGGACCACTGGAGTAAGATATAAGCCCCCGCTGTGTCTCTTACAGGGCAGCTCCTCTCGTTCGATATCGGGGAGCAGCCGGTGTTCGAGCTCCCGCTCAGTAACGTCTCTCAGTGCACGACCGGCAAGAACGAGGTGACCCTGGAGTTCCACCAGAACGATGATTCAGAGGTTTCTCTCATGGAGATTCGCTTCTATGTCCCCCCCACACAAGAGGACGGCGGGGACCCTGTAGAGGTAAGGGGGAGGGTCCTAAATATTTTTGAGGTGGTTGTACTTAGAGGGGACGTCTAGACATGAAGGGGGAGGGGGGGGTCACAGCTATGAGGGGTCAGTGCAGAAATGTGTCCAATGTGTTACTTTCCTGATATCACAACCCGTCCAATCCTGTGTCCTGCCCCATGTGGCTGTATACGGATCTCCTGCGAGTAGGTGGGATCTTGTGTAGATGTATACAGATCTCTGGGGCGTGTAGTGTAGATGTATACAGATCTCTGGGCAGTGCAGTGTAGATGTATACAGATCTCTGGGGCGTGTAGTGTAGATGTATACAGATCTCTGGGCAGTGTAGTGTAGATGTATACAGATCTCTGGGCCGTGTAGTGTAGATGTATACAGATCTCTGGGCACTGCAGTGTAGATGTATACAGATCTCTGGGCAGTGTAGTGTAGATGTATACAGATCTCTGGGGCGTGTAGTGTAGATGTATACAGATCTCTGGGCCGTGTAGTGTAGATGTATACAGATCTCTGGGCAGTGTAGTGTAGATGTATACAGATCTCTGGGGCGTGCAGTGTAGATGTATACAGATATCTGGGCAGTGTAGTGTAGATGTATACAGATCTCTGGGGCGTGTAGTGTAGATGTATACAGATCTCTGGGCAGTGCAGTGTAGATGTATACAGATCTCTGGGCAGTGCAGTGTAGATGTATACAGATCTCTGGGCAGTGCAGTGTGGATGTATACAGATCTCTGGGCAGTGCAGTGTAGATGTATACAGATATCTGGGCAGTGTAGTGTAGATGTATACAGATCTCTGGGGCGTGTAGTGTAGATGTATACAGATCTCTGGGCAGTGCAGTGTAGATGTATACAGATCTCTGGGCAGTGCAGTGTAGATGTATACAGATCTCTGGGCAGTGCAGTGTAGATGTATACAGATCTCTGGGCCGTGCAGTGTAGATGTATACAGATCTCTGGGCCGTGCAGTGTAGATGTATACAGATCTCTGGGCAGTGCAGTGTGGATGTATACAGATCTCTGGGCAGTGCAGTGTAGATGTATACAGATCTCTGGGCACTGCAGTGTAGATGTATACAGATCTCTGGGGCGTGTAGTGTAGATGTATACAGATCTCTGGGCAGTGTAGTGGAGATGTATACAGATCTCTGGGTCGTGTAGTCTAGATGTATACAGATCTCTGGGCAGTGCAGTGTAGATGTATACAGATCTCTGGGGCGTGCAGTGTAGATGTATACAGATCTCTGGGGCGTGCAGTGTAGATGTATACAGATCTCTGGGCAGTGTAGTGTAGATGTATACAGATCTCTGGGGCGTGTAGTGTAGATGTATACAGATCTCTGGGCAGTGTAGTGTAGATGTATACAGATCTCTGGGGCGTGCAGTGTAGATGTATACAGATCTCTGGGGCGTGCAGTGTAGATGTATACAGATCTCTGGGGCAGTGTAGTGTAGATGTATACAGATCTCTGGGCAGTGCAGTGTAGATGTATACAGATCTCTGGGCCGTGTAGTGTAGATGTATACAGATCTCTGGGCAGTGTAGTGTAGATGTATACAGATCTCTGGGCCGTGTAGTGTAGATGTATACAGATCTCTGGGCAGTGTAGTGTAGATGTATACAGATCTCTGGGGCGTGTAGTGTAGATGTATACAGATCTCTGGGCAGTGCAGTGTAGATGTATACAGATCTCTGGGGCGTGTAGTGTAGATGTATACAGATCTCTGGGCAGTGTAGTGTAGATGTATACAGATCTCTGGGCAGTGCAGTGTAGATGTATACAGATCTCTGGGGCGTGTAGTGTAGATGTATACAGATCTCTGGGCAGTGTAGTGGAGATGTATACAGATCTCTGGGCAGTGCAGTGTAGATGTATACAGATCTCTGGGGCGTGCAGTGTAGATGTATACAGATCTCTGGGGCGTGCAGTGTAGATGTATACAGATTTCTGGGCAGTGCAGTGTAGATGTATACAGATCTCTGGGGCGTGTAGTGTGGATGTATACAGATCTCTGGGGCGTGTAGTGTAGATGTATACAGATCTCTGGGGCGTGTAGTGTAGATGTATACAGATCTCTGGGGCGTGTAGTGTAGATGTATACAGATCTCTGGGCCGTGCAGTGTAGATGTATACAGATCTCTGGGGCGTGTAGTGTAGATGTATACAGATCTCTGGGCAGTGTAGTGTAGATGTATACAGATCTCTGGGCACTGCAGTGTAGATGTATACAGATCTCTGGGGCGTGCAGTGTAGATGTATACAGATCTCTGGGGCGTGCAGTGTAGATGTATACAGATCTCTGGGCAGTGCAGTGTAGATGTATACAGATCTCTGGGGCGTGTAGTGTAGATGTGTACAGATCTCTGGGCAGTGCAGTGTAGATGTATACAGATCTCTGGGGCGTGCAGTGTAGATGTATACAGATCTCTGGGCCGTGTAGTGTAGATGTATACAGATCTCTGGGCCGTGTAGTGTAGTGTAGATGTATACAGATCTCTGGGGCGTGTAGTGTAGATGTATACAGATCTCTGGGGCGTGTAGTGTAGATGTATACAGATCTCTGGGGCGTGTAGTGTAGATGTATACAGATCTCTGGGCCGTGTAGTGTAGATGTATACAGATCTCTGGGCAGTGTAGTGTAGATGTATACAGATCTCTGGGGCGTGCAGTGTAGATGTATACAGATCTCTGGGCAGTGCAGTGTAGATGTATACAGATCTCTGGGGCGTGTAGTGTAGATGTATACAGATCTCTGGGCAGTGTAGTGTAGATGTATACAGATCTCTGGGGCGTGCAGTGTAGATGTATACAGATCTCTGGGCAGTGTAGTGTAGATGTATACAGATCTCTGGGGCGTGTAGTGTAGATGTATACAGATCTCTGGGGCTTGTAGTGTAGATGTATACAGATCTCTGGGCAGTGCAGTGTAGATGTATACAGATCTCTGGGGCGTGTAGTGTAGATGTATACAGATCTCTGGGCAGTGCAGTGTAGATGTATACAGATCTCTGGGGCGTGCAGTGTAGATGTATACAGATCTCTGGGCACTGCAGTGTAGATGTATACAGATCTCTGGGGCGTGTAGTGTAGATGTATACAGATCTCTGGGGCGTGTAGTGTAGATGTATACAGATCTCTGGGCAGTGTAGTGTAGATGTATACAGATCTCTGGGCAGTGTAGTGGAGATGTATACAGATCTCTGGGGCGTGTAGTGTAGATGTATACAGATTTCCGGGCAGTGCAGTGTAGATGTATACAGATCTCTGGGGCGTGTAGTGTAGATGTATACAGATCTCTGGGCAGTGTAGTGTAGATGTATACAGATCTCTGGGGCGTGTAGTGTAGATGTATACAGATCTCTGGGGCGTGTAGTGTAGATGTATACAGATCTCTGGGCAGTGTAGTGTAGATGTATACAGATCTCTGGGCAGTGTAGTGTAGATGTATACAGATCTCTGGGCAGTGTAGTGTAGATGTATACAGATCTCTGGGGCGTGTAGTGTAGATGTATACAGATCTCTGGGCAGTGTAGTGTAGATGTATACAGATCTCTGGGCAGTGCAGTGTAGATGTATACAGATCTCTGGGGCGTGTAGTGTAGATGTATACAGATCTCTGGGCAGTGTAGTGTAGATGTATACAGATCTCTGGGCCGTGCAGTGTAGATGTATACAGATCTCTGGGGCGTGCAGTGTAGATGTATACAGATCTCTGGGCAGTGTAGTGTAGATGTATACAGATCTCTGGGGCGTGTAGTGTAGATGTATACAGATCTCTGGGCAGTGCAGTGTAGATGTATACAGATCTCTGGGCAGTGCAGTGTAGATGTATACAGATCTCTGGGGTGTGTAGTGTAGATGTATACAGATCTCTGGGCAGTGCAGTGTAGATGTATACAGATCTCTGGGGCGTGTAGTGTAGATGTATACAGATCTCTGGGGCGTGCAGTGTAGATGTATACAGATTTCTGGGCAGTGCAGTGTAGATGTATACAGATCTCTGGGCCGTGCAGTGTAGATGTATACAGATCTCTGGGTCGTGTAGTGTAGATGTATACAGATCTCTGGGGCGTGTAGTCTAGATGTATACAGATCTCTGGGGCGTGTAGTGTAGATGTATACAGATCTCTGGGGCGTGTAGTGTAGATGTATACAGATCTCTGGGGCGTGTAGTCTAGATGTATACAGATCTCTGGGCAGTGTAGTCTAGATGTATACAGATCTCTGGGCAGTGCAGTGTAGATGTATACAGATCTCTGGGCCGTGCAGTGTAGATGTATACAGATCTCTGGGTCGTGTAGTGTAGATGTATACAGATCTCTGGGGCGTGTAGTGTAGATGTATACAGATCTCTGGGGCGTGTAGTGTAGATGTATACAGATCTCTGGGGCGTGTAGTGTAGATGTATACAGATCTCTGGGGCGTGTAGTCTAGATGTATACAGATCTCTGGGCAGTGTAGTCTAGATGTATACAGATCTCTGGGCAGTGCAGTGTAGATGTATACAGATCTCTGGGCAGTGCAGTGTAGATGTATACAGATCTCTGGGCAGTGTAGTGTAGATGTATACAGATCTCTGGGCAGTGTAGTGTGGATGTATACAGATCTCTGGGCAGTGCAGTGTAGATGTATACAGATCTCTGGGGCGTGTAGTGTAGATGTATACAGATCTCTGGGCAGTGTAGTGTAGATGTATACAGATCTCTGGGCAGTGCAGTGTAGATGTATACAGATCTCTGGGCCGTGTAGTGTAGATGTATACAGATCTCTGGGGCGTGTAGTGTAGATGTATACAGATCTCTGGGGCGTGTAGTGTAGATGTATACAGATCTCTGGGCAGTGTAGTGTAGATGTATACAGATCTCTGGGCAGTGCAGTGTAGATGTATACAGATCTCTGGGCCGTGTAGTGTAGATGTATACAGATCTCTGGGGCGTGCAGTGTAGATGTATACAGATCTCTGGGCAGTGCAGTGTAGATGTATACAGATCTCTGGGGCGTGCAGTGTAGATGTATACAGATCTCTGGGGCGTGTAGTGTAGATGTATACAGATCTCTGGGGCGTGCAGTGTAGATGTATACAGATCTCTGGGCAGTGCAGTGTAGATGTATACAGATCTCTGGGGCGTGTAGTGTAGATGTATACAGATCTCTGGGCAGTGTAGTGTAGATGTATACAGATCTCTGGGGCGTGTAGTGTAGATGTATACAGATCTCTGGGGCGTGTAGTGTAGATGTATACAGATCTCTGGGGCGTGTAGTGCAGTGTATACAGATCTCTGGGTCGTGTAGTGCAGTGTAGATGGATCTCTGGGTCGTGTAGTGCAGTGTATACAGATCTCTGGGTCGTGCAGTGTAGATGGATCTCGGTCGTGTAGTGCAGTGTAGATGGATCTCTGGGTCGTGTAGTGCAGTGTAGATGGATCTCTGGGTCGTGTAGTGCAGTGTAGATGGATCTCTGGGTCGTGTAGTGCAGTGTAGATGGATCTCTGGGTCGTGTAGTGCAGTGTAGATGGATCTCTGGGTCGTGTAGTGCAGTGTAGATGGATCTCTGGGTCATGTAGTGTAGTGTAGATGGATCTCTGGGGCGTGTAGTGTAGATGTATACAGATCTCGGGGTAGTGCAGTGTATACAGATCTCGGGGTCGTGTAGTGCAGTGTATACGGATCTCGGGGTCGTGTAGTGCAGTGTATACAGATCTCGGGGTCGTGTAGTGTAGATGGATCTCTGGGTCGTGTAGTGCAGTGTATACAGATCTCGGGGTCGTGTAGTGTAGTACAGTGTATACAGATCTCGGGGTCGTGTAGTGTAGATGGATCTCTGGGGGTCGTGTAGTGCAGTGTAGATGGATCTCGGGGTCATGTAGTGCAGTGTATACAGATCTCGGGGTCGTGTAGTGTAGTGTAGATGGATCTCGGGGTCGTGTAGTGCAGTGTATACAGATCTCGGGGTCGTGTAGTGTAGTGTAGATGGATCTCGGGGTCGTGTAGTGCAGTGTATACAGATCTCTAGGTTGTGTAGTGCAGTGTAGATGGATCTCGGGGTCGTGTAGTGCAGTGTAGATGGATCTTGGGGTCGTGTAGTGCAGTGTAGATGGATCTCGGGGTCGTGTAGTGCAGTGTAGATGGATCTCGGGGTCATGTAGTGCAGTGTAGATGGATCTCGGGGTCGTGTAGTGCAGTGTATACAGATCTCGGGGTCGTGTAGTGTAGTGTAGATGGATCTCGGGGTAGTGCAGTGTAGTGTAGATGGATCTCTGGGTCGTGTAGTGCAGTGTAGATGGATCTCGGGGGCGTGTAGTGCAGTGTAGATGGATCTCTGGGTCGTGTAGTGCAGTGTATACAGATCTCGGGGTTGTGTAGTGCAGTGTAGATGGATCTCGGGGTCGTGTAGTGCAGTGTAGATGGATCTCGGGGTCGTGTAGTGCAGTGTGTACAGATCTCTGGGTTGTGTAGTGCAGTGTAGATGGATCTCGGGGTCGTGTAGTGCAGTGTAGATGGATCTCGGGGTCATGTAGTGCAGTGTAGATTGATCTCTGGGTCGTGTAGTGCAGTGTATACAGATCTGGGGGTCGTGTAGTGCAGTGTAGATGGATCTCGGGGTCGTGTAGTGCAGTGTAGATGGATTTTGGGGTCGTGTAGTGCAGTGTAGATGGATCTCGGGGTCGTGTAGTGCAGTGTAGATGGATCTCGGGGTTGTGTAGTGCAGTGTAGATGGATCTCTGGGTCGTGTAGTGCAGTGTATACAGATCTCGGGGTCGTGTAGTGTAGTGTAGACGGATCTCGGGGTCGTGTAGTGCAGTGTATACAGATCTCGGGGTTGTGTAGTGCAGTGTAGATGGATCTCGGGGTCGTGTAGTGCAGTGTAGATGGATCTCGGGGTCGTGTAGTGCAGTGTAGATTGATCTCGGGGTCGTGTAGTGTAGATGGATCTCTGGGGGTCGTGTAGTGTAGATGGATCTCTGGGGGTCGTGTAGTGCAGTGTAGATGGATCTCGGGGTCGTGTAGTGCAGTGTAGATTGATCTCGGGGTCGTGTAGTGCAGTGTAGATTGATCTCGGGGTCGTGTAGTGTAGTGTAGACGGATCTCGGGGTCGTGTAGTGCAGTGTGTACAGATCTCGGGGTTGTGTAGTGCAGTGTATACAGATCTCTGGGTCGTGTAGTGCAGTGTAGATGGATCTCGGGGTCGTGTAGTGCAGTGTAGATGGATCTCGGGGTCGTGTAGTGCAGTGTAGATGGATCTCGGGGTCGTGTAGTGCAGTGTGTACAGATCTCTGGGTCGTGTAGTGCAGTGTAGCTGCGATCGCTCTCACATGTGACCCTTTTGTCATTTTTTAGGCTTTTGCTAAGAACATTCTCTCTAAGGCGGACGTCATCCAGGCCACAGGGGACGCGGTCTGTATATTCCGGGAGCTGCAGTGCCTCACTCCCCGCGGTCGCTATGACATCCGTATCTATCCCTCCTTCCTGCACCTGCACGGTAAAACCTTTGACTATAAGATCCCGTACACCACCGTGCTCCGCCTCTTCCTGCTGCCGCACAAGGATCAGCGCCAGATGTTCTTTGTGGTAAGTCAACTGATTTGGTTCTGTTTAGATGCCGCAGTTACTGCAGCATTTAAGTGGTTAAAGACTAACTCTATTTCTGTGTTGGTGGCGGGGGGGGGGGGTCCTGTGAGGTGGCGACGGAGGGGGGGGGGGTCCTGTGAGGTGGCGACGGAGGGGGGGGGGGTCCTGTGAGGTGGCGGCGGAGGGGGGGGGGGGGTCCTGTGAGGTGGCGGCGAAGGGGGGGGGGGGTCCTGTGAGGTGGCGGCGGAGGGGGGGGGGTCCTGTGAGGTGGCGAAGGGGGGGGGGGTCCTGTGAGGTGGCGAAGGGGGGGGGGGTCCTGTGAGGTGGTGGAGGGGGGGGGGTCCTGTGAGTTGGCGGGAGGCTTGTGTGGCGACGCGGTGTTCAGGTGGGCGGAGGACTGTGTGGTGACGCGGTGTTCAGGTGGGCGGAGGACTGTGTGGTGACGCGGTGTTCAGGTGGGCGGAGGCTTGTGTGGTGACGCGGTGTTCAGGTGGGCGGAGGCTTGTGTGGTGACGCGGTGTTCAGGTGGGCGGAGGCTTGTGTGGTGACGCGGTGTTCAGGTGGGCGGAGGCCTGTGGTGTTCAGGTGGGCGGAGGCTTGTGTGGTGACGCGGTGTTCAGGTGGGCGGAGGCTTGTGTGGTGACGCGGTGTTCAGGTGGGCGGAGGCTTGTGTGGTGACGCGGTGTTCAGGTGGGCAGAGGCTTGTGTGGTGACGCGGTGTTCAGGTGGGCGGAGGCCTGTGGTGTTCAGGTGGGCGGAGGCCTGTGGTGTTCAGGTGGGCGGAGGCCTGTGGTGTTCAGGTGGGCGGAGGCCTGTGGTGTTCAGGTGGGCGGAGGCCTGTGGTGTTCAGGTGGGCGGAGGCCTGTGGTGTTCAGGTGGGCGGAGGCCTGTGGTGTTCAGGTGGGCGGAGGCCTGTGGTGTTCAGGTGGGCGGAGGCCTGTGGTGTTCAGGTGGGCGGAGGCCTGTGGTGTTCAGGTGGGCGGAGGCCTGTGGTGTTCAGGTGGGCGGAGGCCTGTGGTGTTCAGGTGGGCGGAGGCCTGTGGTGTTCAGGTGGGCGGAGGCCTGTGGTGTTCAGGTGGGCGGAGGCCTGTGGTGTTCAGGTGGGCGGAGGCCTGTGGTGTTCAGGTGGGCGGAGGCCTGTGGTGTTCAGGTGGGCGGAGGCCTGTGGTGTTCAGGTGGGCGGAGGCCTGTGGTGTTCAGGTGGGCGGAGGCCTGTGGTGTTCAGGTGGGCGGAGGCCTGTGGTGTTCAGGTGGGCGGAGGCCTGTGGTGTTCAGGTGGGCGGAGGCCTGTGGTGTTCAGGTGGGCGGAGGCCTGTGGTGTTCAGGTGGGCGGAGGCCTGTGGTGTTCAGGTGGGCGGAGGCCTGTGGTGTTCAGGTGGGCGGAGGCCTGTGGTGTTCAGGTGGGCGGAGGCCTGTGGTGTTCAGGTGGGCGGAGGCCTGTGGTGTTCAGGTGGGCGGAGGCCTGTGGTGTTCAGGTGGGCGGAGGCCTGTGGTGTTCAGGTGGGCGGAGGCCTGTGGTGTTCAGGTGGGCGGAGGCCTGTGGTGTTCAGGTGGGCGGAGGCCTGTGGTGTTCAGGTGGGCGGAGGCCTGTGGTGTTCAGGTGGGCGGAGGCCTGTGGTGTTCAGGTGGGCGGAGGCCTGTGGTGTTCAGGTGGGCGGAGGCCTGTGGTGTTCAGGTGGGCGGAGGCCTGTGGTGTTCAGGTGGGCGGAGGCCTGTGGTGTTCAGGTGGGCGGAGGCCTGTGGTGTTCAGGTGGGCGGAGGCCTGTGGTGTTCAGGTGGGCGGAGGCCTGTGGTGTTCAGGTGGGCGGAGGCCTGTGGTGTTCAGGTGGGCGGAGGCCTGTGGTGTTCAGGTGGGCGGAGGCCTGTGGTGTTCAGGTGGGCGGAGGCCTGTGGTGTTCAGGTGGGCGGAGGCCTGTGGTGTTCAGGTGGGCGGAGGCCTGTGGTGTTCAGGTGGGCGGAGGCCTGTGGTGTTCAGGTGGGCGGAGGCCTGTGGTGTTCAGGTGGGCGGAGGCCTGTGGTGTTCAGGTGGGCGGAGGCCTGTGGTGTTCAGGTGGGCGGAGGCCTGTGGTGTTCAGGTGGGCGGAGGCCTGTGGTGTTCAGGTGGGCGGAGGCCTGTGGTGTTCAGGTGGGCGGAGGCTTGTGGTGTTCAGGTGGGCGGAGGCTTGTGGTGTTCAGGTGGGCGGAGGCTTGTGGTGTTCAGGTGGGCGGAGGCTTGTGGTGTTCAGGTGGGCGGAGGCTTGTGTGGTGACGCGGTGTTTAGGTGGGCGGAGGACTGTGTGGTGACGCGGTGTTTAGGTGGGCGGAGGACTGTGTGGTGACGCGGTGTTTAGGTGGGCGGAGGACTGTGTGGTGACGCGGTGTTCAGGTGGGCGGAGGCCTGTGGTGACGCGGAGGCTTGTGTGGTGACGCGGTGTTCAGGTGGGCGGAGGCTTGTGTGGTGACGCGGTGTTGTTCTTCTCCTTCTCTACAGATCAGTTTGGATCCTCCCATCAAGCAGGGACAGACGCGCTACCACTTCCTTATCCTGCTCTTCTCCAAGGAGGAGGAGATCACCCTGACCCTCAACATGAGCGAGTGAGTGCTCCGTATACTGTATAGTAGTGCCGTATACTGCGGTGTCATGTGATGTGGAGATTCTGTATGATCGGGAGTGATCAGCTGATCATGGTGAATATATGGAGGACTCCTCTGTGCATTCTGATAGAGCAGTGGTTTCCATCCAGTGTGCCTCCAGCTGCTGTAGAACTACAACTCCTATCATGGGAGTGATCATGGTGAGATAGCGCCCCCTGTTGGTGTCACAAGGAGAACTACAACTCCTATCATGGAGTGATCATGGTGAGAGCGCCCCCTGTGGGTGTCACAAGAACTACAACTCCTATCATGGGAGTGATCATGGTGAGATAGCGCCCCCTGTTGGTGTCACAAGGAGAACTACAACTCCTATCATGGAGTGATCATGGTGAGAGCGCCCCCTGTGGGTGTCACAAGAACTACAACTCCTATAATGGGAGTGATCATGGTGAGATAGCGCCCCCTGTGGGTGTCACAAGGAGAACTACAACTCCTATAATGGGAGTGATCATGGTGAGATAGCGCCCCCTGTGGGTGTCACTAGGACTGTAGTGCTCGTCCAACTCTTATAGGTCACGTTACTAGATAAGTCTCATTCTACAGCGCAGCATTTTCTTTATTTTAGGGTGTAGGTGCGCTGTATCATATGTGCCCTGTATGGTGTGTGCGCCCTGTATGGTGTGTGCGCCCTGTATGGTGTGTGCGCCCTGTATGGTGTGTGCGCCCTGTATGGTGTGTGCGCCCTGTATGGTGTGTGCGCCCTGTATGGTGTGTGCGCCCTGTATGGTGTGTGTGCCCTGTATGGTGTGTGCGCCCTGTATGGTGTAGGTGCCCTGTATGGTGTGTGTGCGCCCTGTATGGTGTGCGCCCTGTATGGTGTGTGCCCTGTATGGTGTGTGTGCGCCCTGTATGGTGTGTGTGTGCCCTGTATGGTGTAGGTGCCCTGTATGGTGTGCCCCCTGTATGGTGTGCCCCCTGTATGGTGTGTGTGCGCCCTGTATGGTGTGTGTGCGCCCTGTATGGTGTGTGTGCGCCCTGTATGGTGTGTGTGCGCCCTGTATGGTGTGTGCGCCCTGTATGGTGTGTGTGCGCCCTGTATGGTGTGTGTGCGCCCTGTATGGTGTGCGCCCTGTATGGTGTGTGCCCTGTATGGTGTGTGCCCTGTATGGTGTGTGCGCCCTGTATGGTGTGTGCGCCCTGTATGGTGTGTGTGCGCCCTGTATGGTGTGTGTGCGCCCTGTATGGTGTGTGTGCGCCCTGTATGGTGTGTGTGTGCGCCCTGTATGGTGTGTGTGTGCGCCCTGTATGGTGTGTGTGTGCGCGCCCTGTATGGTGTGTGTGTGCGTGCCCTGTATGGTGTGTGTGTGCGCCCTGTATGGTGTGTGTGTGCGCCCTGTATGGTGTGTGTGCGCCCTGTATGGTGTGTGTGCGCCCTGTATGGTGTGTGTGCGCCCTGTATGGTGTGTGTGCGCCCTGTATGGTGTGTGTGCGCCCCCTGTATGGTGTGTGCGCGCCCTGTATGGTGTGTGTGCGCCCTGTATGGTGTGTGTGCGCCCTGTATGGTGTGTGTGTGCGCCCTGTATGGTGTGTGTGTGCGCCCTGTATGGTGTGTGTGTGCGCCCTGTATGGTGTGTGTGCGCCCTGTATGGTGTGTGTGCGCCCTGTATGGTGTGTGTGCGCCCTGTATGGTGTGTGTGCGCCCTGTATGGTGTGTGTGCGCCCCCTGTATGGTGTGTGTGCGCCCCCTGTATGGTGTGTGCGCGCCCTGTATGGTGTGTGCGCGCCCTGTATGGTGTGCGCGCCCTGTATGGTGTGTGTGCGCCCTGTATGGTGTGTGTGCGCCCTGTATGGTGTGTGTGCGCCCTGTATGGTGTGTGTGCGCCCTGTATGGTGTGTGTGCGCCCTGTATGGTGTGTGCGCCCTGTATGTTGTGTGTGCCCTGTATGGTGTGTGTGTGCCCTGTATGGTGTGTGTGCGCCCTGTATGGTGTGTGTGCGCCCCCTGTATGGTGTGTGCGCCCTGTATGGTGTGTGTGTGCGCCCTGTATGGTGTGTGCGCCCTGTATGGTGTGTGTGTGCGCCCTGTATGGTGTGTGCGCCCTGTATGGTGTGTGTGCGCCCTGTATGGTGTGCGCCCTGTATGGTGTGTGTGCCCTGTATGGTGTGTGTGTGCCCTGTATGGTGTGTGTGCGCCCTGTATGGTGTGTGTGCGCCCTGTATGGTGTGTGTGCGCCCTGTATGGTGTGTGTGCGCCCTGTATGGTGTGTGTGCGCCCTGTATGGTGTGTGTGCGCCCTGTATGGTGTGTGTGCGCCCTGTATGGTGTGTGTGCGCCCTGTATGGTGTGTGTGCGCCCTGTATGGTGTGTGTGCGCCCTGTATGGTGTGTGTGCGCCCTGTATGGTGTGTGTGTGCGCCCTGTATGGTGTGTGTGTGCGCCCTGTATGGTGTGTGTGTGCGCCCTGTATGGTGTGTGTGTGCGCCCTGTATGGTGTGTGTGTGCGCCCTGTATGGTGTGTGTGTGCGCCCTGTATGGTGTGTGTGTGCGCCCTGTATGGTGTGTGTGCGCCCTGTATGGTGTGTGTGCGCCCTGTATGGTGTGTGTGCGCCCTGTATGGTGTGTGTGCGCCCTGTATGGTGTGTGTGCGCCCTGTATGGTGTGTGCGCCCCCTGTATGGTGTGTGCGCCCCCTGTATGGTGTGTGCGCGCCCTGTATGGTGTGCGCGCCCTGTATGGTGTGTGTGCGCCCTGTATGGTGTGTGTGTGCGCCCTGTATGGTGTGTGTGCGCCCTGTATGGTGTGTGTGTGCGCCCTGTATGGTGTGTGTGTGCGCCCTGTATGGTGTGTGTGTGCGCCCTGTATGGTGTGTGTGCGCCCTGTATGGTGTGTGTGCGCCCTGTATGGTGTGTGTGCGCCCTGTATGGTGTGTGTGCGCCCTGTATGGTGTGTGTGCGCCCTGTATGGTGTGTGCGCCCCCTGTATGGTGTGTGCGCCCCCTGTATGGTGTGTGCGCCCCCTGTATGGTGTGTGCGCCCCCTGTATGGTGTGTGCGCCCCCTGTATGGTGTGTGCGCCCCCTGTATGGTGTGTGTGCCCCCTGTATGGTGTGTGTGCCCCCTGTATGGTGTGTGCGCCCCCTGTATGGTGTGTGCGCCCCCTGTATGGTGTGTGCGCCCCCTGTATGGTGTGTGCGCCCCCTGTATGGTGTGTGCGCCCCCTGTATGGTGTGTGCGCCCCCTGTATGGTGTGTGCGCCCCCTGTATGGTGTGTGCGCCCCCTGTATGGTGTGTGCGCCCCCTGTATGGTGTGTGCGCCCCCTGTATGGTGTGTGCGCCCCCTGTATGGTGTGTGCGCCCCCTGTATGGTGTGTGCGCCCCCTGTATGGTGTGTGCGCCCCCTGTATGGTGTGTGCGCCCCCTGTATGGTGTGTGCGCGCCCCCTGTATGGTGTGTGCGCGCGCCCTGTATGGTGTGTGCGCGCGCCCTGTATGGTGTGTGCGCGCGCCCTGTATGGTGTGTGCGCCCCCTGTATGGTGTGTGCGCCCCCTGTATGGTGTGTGCGCCCCCTGTATGGTGTGTGCGCCCCCTGTATGGTGTGTGCGCCCCCTGTATGGTGTGTGTGCGCCCCCTGTATGGTGTGTGTGCGCCCCCTGTATGGTGTGTGTGCGCCCCCTGTATGGTGTGTGTGCGCCCCCTGTATGGTGTGTGTGCGCCCCCTGTATGGTGTGTGTGCGCCCCCTGTATGGTGTGTGTGCGCCCCCTGTATGGTGTGTGTGCGCCCCCTGTATGGTGTGTGTGCGCCCCCTGTATGGTGTGTGTGCGCCCCCTGTATGGTGTGTGTGCGCCCCCTGTATGGTGTGTGTGCGCCCCCTGTATGGTGTGTGTGCGCCCCCTGTATGGTGTGTGTGCGCCCCCTGTATGGTGTGTGTGCGCCCCCTGTATGGTGTGTGTGCGCCCCCTGTATGGTGTGTGTGCGCCCCCTGTATGGTGTGTGTGCGCCCCCTGTATGGTGTGTGTGCGCCCCCTGTATGGTGTGTGTGCGCCCCCTGTATGGTGTGTGTGCGCCCCCTGTATGGTGTGTGTGCGCCCCCTGTATGGTGTGTGTGCGCCCCCTGTATGGTGTGTGTGCGCCCCCTGTATGGTGTGTGTGCGCCCCCTGTATGGTGTGTGTGCGCCCCCTGTATGGTGTGTGTGCGCCCCCTGTATGGTGTGTGTGCGCCCCCTGTATGGTGTGTGTGCGCCCCCTGTATGGTGTGTGTGCGCCCCCTGTATGGTGTGTGTGCGCCCCCTGTATGGTGTGTGTGCGCCCCCTGTATGGTGTGTGTGCGCCCCCTGTATGGTGTGTGTGCGCCCCCTGTATGGTGTGTGTGCGCCCCCTGTATGGTGTGTGTGCGCCCCCTGTATGGTGTGTGTGCGCCCCCTGTATGGTGTGTGTGCGCCCCCTGTATGGTGTGTGTGCGCCCCCTGTATGGTGTGTGTGCGCCCCCTGTATGGTGTGTGTGCGCCCCCTGTATGGTGTGTGTGCGCCCCCTGTATGGTGTGTGTGCGCCCCCTGTATGGTGTGTGTGCGCCCCCTGTATGGTGTGTGTGCGCCCCCTGTATGGTGTGTGTGCCCCCTGTATGGTGTGTGTGCGCCCCCTGTATGGTGTGTGTGCGCCCCCTGTATGGTGTGTGTGCGCCCCCTGTATGGTGTGTGTGCGCCCCCTGTATGGTGTGTGTGCGCCCCCTGTATGGTGTGTGTGCGCCCCCTGTATGGTGTGTGTGCGCGCCCTGTATGGTGTGTGCGCGCCCTGTATGGTGTGTGCGCGCCCTGTATGGTGTGTGCGCGCCCTGTATGGTGTGTGCGCGCCCTGTATGGTGTGTGCGCGCCCCCTGTATGGTGTGTGCGCGCCCCCTGTATGGTGTGTGCGCGCCCCCTGTATGGTGTGTGCGCGCCCCCTGTATGGTGTGTGTGCGCCCCCTGTATGGTGTGTGTGCGCCCCCTGTATGGTGTGTGTGCGCCCTGTATGGTGTGTGTGTGCGCCCCCTGTATGGTGTGTGCGCCCCCTGTATGGTATTTTCGCCCTGTATGGTGTGTGCGCCCCCTGTATGGTGTGTGCCCTGTATGGTGTGTGCGCCCCCTGTATGGTGTGTGTGCGCCCTGTATGGTGTGTGCGCCCTGTATGGTGTGTGCGCCCTGTATGGTGTGTGCCCTGTATGGTGTGTGCGCCCCCTGTATGGTGTGTGCGCCCCCTGTATGGTGTGTGTGCGCCCCCTGTATGGTGTGTGCGCCCCCTGTATGGTATTTGCGCCCCCTGTATGGTGTGTGCCCTGTATGGTATTTGCGCCCTGTATGGTATTTGCGCCCTGTATGGTATTTGCGCCCTGTATGGTATTTGCGCCCTGTATGGTATTTGCGCCCTGTATGGTATTTGCGCCCTGTATGGTATTTGCGCCCTGTATGGTATTTGCGCCCTGTATGGTATTTGCGCCCTGTATGGTATTTGCGCCCTGTATGGTATTTTCGCCCTGTATGGTATTTGCGCCCTGTATCGTATTTGCGCTGCTCCTACATATTTTCCGTTTTTGTCTCTTTTCCTCCTCCAGAGAAGAAGTGGAGAAGCGATTTGAAGGGAAGCTGAAGAAGAACATGTCGGGGTGTCTGTACGAGATGGTGAGCCGCGTCATGAAGGCGCTCGTGAACCGCAAGATCACCGTGCCCGGAAACTTCCAAGGGTGGGCGGAGCCTCGGTGTGTATGTGACCGCTGACGTTGTCTTGGGTCGGTGTTCACACTGCTGTTTCTCCCGGCAGGCACTCGGGCGCCCAGTGTATCACCTGCTCCTACAAGGCGAGCTCCGGCCTGCTGTATCCCCTGGAGCGCGGCTTCATCTACGTGCACAAGCCGCCCGTCCACGTCCGCTTCGATGAGGTGAATTGCGTGAACTTCGCCCGTGGCACCACCACCACCCGCTCCTTCGACTTCGAAATCGAGACCAAGCAGGGATCTCAGTACACGTTCAGCAACATCGAGAGGTGCGTTCCGTCCCGTAATGTCAGGGGGCGGGGCCTGGGGCGGGGCTTATCTTCTGCGATAATTCCATTGCCTTACCTCAGTGCTTCTCTATTAACACATTAGCTGTCAGGGCATGCTGGGAGTTGTAGTTTTGCAGCAGTTGGAGAACGACACGTTGAAATCACTGGTCTGAGTTACCGCCCCCTTGTTCGCCCAGTGCACAGCTGCAGTCGTGGACTATCGGGGCATGCTGGGAGTTGTAGTATTGCAGCAATTGGTCAAGCCACAGGTTGGAGATTGTTGGTCTAGACTAGTCGTCTCCAAACTGTAGCTTTCCAGATGTTGCAAGACTACAACTCCCAGCATGCCCATACAGTTGTTGCATCAATGCATTTCATGATTGTGACTGGGTCATGTGATCACTAATCTGACCCACAGAGAATCACAGTGCTTAATGGTGTTTTTTTTTTCCAACCAAGATGCCTCCAGCTGTTGCAAAACTGCAACTCCCAACAGCTGGCCGGGCATTCTGGGAGTTGTAGATTTGCCACAGTTGGTTGTCTTGGCATCCTGGGAATTGTAGTTTTGCAACAGCTGGAGGGCACTTGTTGGACTAGGCTGGGTCCCTCAGATTTCAGTGATGTCCCCTGCACAGTGTGTGATTCTCTGTGATTGGGCGGTGCGGGGTGTCTATTCCGTAGTGTGCATGGACCCTTACACTCTGCAGTCCCTTCCTCCCTGTAGCTTCAGTATTCCAGGTCAGCACTAGAGGGCAGTAGATCAGCGCTGTCAGGACTGGATGTTTCCTCTTGTTACCGTACTCACTATATGCAGGGAAATGGTTAATTTCTCTTGTTTTCAGTAACAACTAATAATTCTTCTTATCCAGGGAAGAATATGGGAAACTATTTGACTTTGTCAATGCGAAGAAACTGAATATCAAAAACCGCGGCCTGAAAGAGGTAAGAGAGTGCATCTGTGTCGCGTCTCCTATGTCATCTGTGTGTTTCCTCCTCCTCATATGTCATCTGTACGTCTCCTCCTCCTCATATGTCATCTGTACGTCTCCTCCTCCTCATATGTCATCTGTACGTCTCCTCCTCCTCATATGTCATCTGTACGTCTCCTCCTCCTCATATGTCATCTGTACGTCTCCTCCTCCTCATATGTCATCTGTACGTCTCCTCCTCCTCCTCCTATGTCATCTGTACGTCTCCTCCTCCTCCTCATATGTCATCTGTAAGTCTCCTCCTCCTATGTCATCTGTACGTCTCCTCCTCCTCCTCCTATGTCATCTGTACGTCTCCTCCTCCTCCTCCTATGTCATCTGTACGTCTCCTCCTCCTCCTCATATGTCATCTGTAAGTCTCCTCCTCCTCCTCCTATGTCATCTGTACGTCTCCTCCTATGTCATCTGTACGTCTCCTCCTCCTCCTCATGTCATCTGTACGTCTCCTCCTCCTCCTCATATGTCATCTGTACGTCTCCTCCTCCTCCTCATATGTCATCTGTAAGTCTCCTCCTCCTCCTCATATGTCATCTGTAAGTCTCCTCCTCCTCATATGTCATCTGTACGTCTCCTCCTCCTATGTCATCTGTACGTCTCCTCCTATGTCATCTGTACGTCTCCTCCTATGTCATCTGTACGTCTCCTCCTATGTCATCTGTACGTCTCCTCCTATGTCATCTGTACGTCTCCTCCTATGTCGTCTGTACGTCTCCTCCTCCTCCTATGTCGTCTGTACGTCTCCTCCTATGTCGTCTGTACGTCTCCTCCTCCTCCTCCTATGTCGTCTGTACGTCTCCTCCTCCTCCTCCTCCTATGTCGTCTGTACGTCTCCTCCTCCTCCTATGTCGTCTGTACGTCTCCTCCTCCTCCTATGTCGTCTGTACGTCTCCTCCTCCTCCTATGTCGTCTGTACGTCTCCTCCTCCTCCTATGTCGTCTGTACGTCTCCTCCTCCTCCTATGTCGTCTGTACGTCTCCTCCTCCTCCTATGTCGTCTGTACGTCTCCTCCTCCTCCTCCTATGTCGTCTGTACGTCTCCTCCTCCTCCTATGTCGTCTGTACGTCTCCTCCTCCTCCTATGTCGTCTGTACGTCTCCTCCTCCTCGTATGTCGTCTGTACGTCTCCTCCTCCTCGTATGTCGTCTGTACGTCTCCTCCTCCTCGTATGTCGTCTGTACGTCTCCTCCTCCTCGTATGTCGTCTGTACGTCTCCTCCTCCTCGTATGTCGTCTGTACGTCTCCTCCTCCTCGTATGTCGTCTGTACGTCTCCTCCTCCTCCTCCTCATATGTCGTCTGGATGTCTCCTCCTCTCATTCATGGTTCTTTTCTCCTTCTGTGTTAGAAACCACAGGTCAGAGTCCACCCCAGACCCAGGTCATACGTGTGCTGTGTGTATATATGTACGTCTACAATCACCCATCAGCCATAACATTAAAATCACTGAGAGCAAAGCGAATAACGTGATAATTCTGTGACAATGGCGCCTGCGCAGGGCAGGGGGTGTATTAGCACAAGTGTAGGGATCTGCAATCAGGGCCCGATAGTAATGTGTAGACTCCGGACGGTTCTCGTGGTGTGTTCTTGGTATGTAGTGGTCAGTACTGACCAAAAGTGCCCAAAGAAGGGCAATGTGGACTAGGGGAGAGAGGGTAATGGGGTCTGTGTTCTTGGGGACCCATCACGGGGCTATGGGTCCAGGCCTCAAGGGTCACATTACAGGTCTATGGGGTCCAGCCCTGGGGGGGGGGGGGGGGGGGGGGGGGTAGGCGGGGGTCACATAACAGGTCTATGGGGTCCAGGCTTCAGGGGTCACATTACAGGTTCATGGGGTCCAGACCTTGGGGGGGGTCACATAACAGGTCTATGGGGTCCAGACCTCGGGGGTCACATAACAGGTCTATGGGGTCCCAGGATGAGAGGGTATTAATGTTATGGTTGATGGGTGTACAAGCATGAGAAATGAAGCTGCAGTAACAGGTGGTGGCTTTGCTGCCCGATCATAACCCGGAGTCATGTCAGAGAATTGTGCCCCAGGACCTGGTGTCCATTTCCCTGGGTTGGCGTCACTTCTCTGCAGATATGTAGCATGCGGCTGCATGGATTTACGTGATATCTCTGACCAAAGACCTGTCCGTAATCTCTAATTCACTACTAAACACAGCTGCAGAGCCCCAGTGCATACACCAGGGGGAGCTCAGGGTCTCTGCATTGACAGCAATCAGTGATCTTGGAGGATCCAATCCATAAAGGGTTTGAGGATCTTCATGAGCTGAGAAGTGAATTGCATGATGTAACATTACGGTAATAACTCTGATTGCTGTGTGACACCAACCCTCTACTGACCCCTAATATCAGTGCCTGTATTATAGATATGGATATGTGTGTATCTGCCTGTATTATAGATACAGTGGGGCAAAAAAGTTTTTAGTCAGCCACCAATCTTACAAGTTCTCCCCCCTTATAAAGATGAGGCTGTAATTTCCAGCTCTCTAGCAAACTTCAGACAGGCCCGGACATGTACTGGCTTAAGCAGGGGGACACGTCTGGCACTGCATGATTTGAGTCCCTGGCGGTGTAGTGTGTTACTGATAGTAGCCTTTGTTACTTTGGTCCCAGCTCTCTGCAGGTCATTCACTAGGTCCCTCCATGTGGTTCTGGGATTTTTGTTCACCGTTCTTGTGATCATTTTGACACCACGGGGTGAGATCTTGTGTGGAGCCCCAGATGGAGGGAGATTATCAGTGGTCTTGTATGTCTTCCATTTTCTATTAATTGCTCCCACAGTTGATTTCTTCACACCGAGCTGCTTGACTATTACAGATTCAGTCTTCCCACAGCCTGGTGCAGGTCTACAATTTTGTTTCTGGTGTCCTTCGCCAGCTCTTTGGTCTTGGCCATAGTGGAGTTTGGAGTGTGACTGAGGTTGTGGACAGGTGTCTTTTATACTGATAACAAGTTCAAACAGGAGCCATTAATACAGGTAACAAGTGGAGGACAGAGGAGACTTTTATTTATTTATTTATTTATTTTTAACATATTTTTATTTTTTTTGTAAACAACAAACAGTTCCAGCTCACCCTCCCCCCCCCTCCCCCCCCCCCCCCCCCCATCATAGTCATGCCAAAGGAGCAGCTGTACAAAAAAACTGAAACAAGTATGCATGATCGAGGGAAGGGAGGCCTTCAGAACAACACAAAGACCATTCCATTCACACACATCCAGACATACCCTACCAGCTCCTCCCTTCCCATTTAGCCAATCTACGTCTGAGAGGCCCCCCGAACTGGAGGATCCGCAGAGACATCCAACAACCATGGGACCCAGACCCTGTCAAATTTTTTCGGACACTTCCTACTGACATAAAGGGCCTGATATAATGGGTCATATTTATTAATTAGGGCCATCCGCCGGGCCAGAGGGGGTGAGGACACATCCTTCAGGCCATCGCCATAACTTTACGCGCACAAGAGCCCGTCTCCAACCCATTAATAACCCCCAACAAACAGACCTGACAGAGGAGACTCTTAAAGAAGTGTTGACAGGTCTGTGAGGGGCAGAAATCTTCTTGTTTCTAGGTGACCAAATACTTATTTTCCTCCATAATTTACAATCCTGTAATAATCAGACAATGGGATTTATGGATTTTTCTCATTCTGTCTCATAGTTGATGTTATAACCTATAATGATGATAATTACAGCCTCATCTTTATAAGGGGGAGAACTTGTACAATTGGGGGCTGACTTAATACTTTTTGGCCCCCCTGTCTCGCTCATACGTGATCGCCTCTGGAGGACCCTCTATAATAGTAATAGGACGTGGCCCCTGTCAGCTCTTTCCTTTCTCGTCTCCCTCAGGGTGTGAAGCAGGCGTATGATGATTATGCCGATTCCGATGATGATCAGCAACATGACGCTTATCTGGAGAGGATGAAGGAAGAAGGGAAGATTCGGGAGAATGCCGACAGCGATGACTCTGGAGATGAGACCGGTGAGAATAATGTCATCCTGTAGGTCCCTGTTCACACCACATTAGCTTTCTGTGGTTTTTGCATCTTTCTCTTACAACACTGCACAGGAACACGTCACCTCAGTCTGCCTTCCTCCCCTCGCCTCAGCCGGCCTGCCTCCCCTCCCCTCGCCTCAGCCGGCCTGCCTCCCCTCCCCCCCTCGCCTCAGCCGGCCTTCCTCCCCTCGCCTCAGCCGGCCTTCCTCCCCTCCCCTCGCCTCAGCCGGCCTTCCTCCCCTCGCCTCAGCCGGCCTGCCTCCCCTCCTCCCCTCGCCTCAGCCGGCCTGCCTCCCCTCGCCTCAGCCTCCCCCCCCCCCGCCTCAGCCGGCCTGCCTTCCCCCCCCCCCCCCCCCCCCGCCTCAGCCGGCCTGCCTTCCCCCCCCCCCCCCCCCCCCCGCCTCAGCCGGCCTGCCTCCCCCCCCGCCTCAGCCGGCCTGCCTCCCCCCCCCGCCTCAGCCGGCCTGCCTCCTCCCCCCCCCCCCCCGCCTCAGCCGGCCTGCCTCCCCCCCCCCACCCGCCTCAGCCGGCCTGCCTCCCCCCCCCCCGCCTCAGCCGGCCTCCCTCCCCCCCCCCCCCGCCTCAGCCAGCCTCGCCTCAGCCAGCCTGCAGTCAGTGTTTTACAAACAGTGTGTCTCCAGCTGTTGCAAAACTACAACTCCCAGTATGCCCGCACAGCCAACGGCCATGCTAGGATTTGTAGTTTTGCAACAGCTGGAGACACACTGTTTGGAACCCAGTGCCTTCTGTGTTTGCCCTGGAGGGGGCAGTCTGGGTCGGTCTGTACTGTGGAGTCGACCACTTTACATTTGTTCCATTCGTTTTCTTCTAGACGAGTCGTTTAATCCCGGAGAGGAGGAGGATGAAGTTGCAGAAGAGTAAGTAACCAAATTCCTCCGTGTAAATCTGACGCAATGTGAACGCAGAACCTGAACGCTCTTTGTTTAATGGATTTGATTGTTTTTGTTGTGTCGTAAAATGTTCACAAAATTCCACACGTGAAAAAAAAAAAGGGGTTTTCCCG
This sequence comes from Hyla sarda, assembly GCF_029499605.1. Lineage (NCBI taxonomy): Eukaryota > Metazoa > Chordata > Amphibia > Anura > Hylidae > Hyla > Hyla sarda. Next base: position 49,518 of record NW_026609781.1, read on the forward strand.
ACAGATTTATCAAATATTTATTGTATTTTTCCTGATTTTGCTCTGGGTCTGACAAAGCAGCACAGGAACCCAAAAAGGGGCGGCGGCCTTTGTTTTTACATATTTATACTAAACCAAAACATCACATTAATTGATCTGCATTAAAATCGGTTCCACAAATGGTTAAAACCACAGATCACAGTCCATCGATCAATATAACAATAAATATATATTGTCAAATTTTTGCCTCTACATCCCCTGATGAAGTGACCAGTGCCACAAAACATATAGGGGAGGCGAACAGTTAATATTTTAATCCTCTGTATCCCCGTCTGTTTTGCAGACATCTATTATAAATAGATACATGTTTCGTTGCGCTGGTCACTTAATCAGGGGGTGAAGAGACAATATATATTTATTGTTCTATTTATCGGTGGACTGTGATTTGTGGTTTTAACTCTTTGTCGAACCAGTTGTAATGCAGATCAATAAATGTGATGTGTTTAGCAGAAAAGTACCGAGAGACAGCACTGGACCACTCGGCTGTGCCCGTACCTATCCGGAGGGCCAATCCAGAGTCACAACAATCCAAAAAGAGATGTACAGCACAAGCCAGAGACTCCAATAGCAAAGGAAAGTGACTTTTATTGGTAGTTACCCAGATGCAACGTTCAAGCTTGAAAAAGGCAGTTTGTTTGCCGAAACGTTGCATCTGGGTAACTACCAATAAAAGTCACTTTCCTTTGCTATTGGAGTCTCCGTCTTGTGCTGTACATCTCTTTTTGGATTGTTGTGATGTGTTTAGAGAATAAGAGGTTTTATACCCCGTGATACTGAAGAGTCGGTATAGAAGTTAATTTACCCCGTTTCTGGCTGTTGTGTTTTAGATTGTTTTTACGTTTGTCCTGAGATATTTTCCAAAGTTTGTTTCCAGCTTTTTCGCACAAATCTCTTCATAACGTCGCAAAAAACCCGCATGGTGTCTGCACTTTTCTATATTGGCCAATTTTCACATTAGTGATGTGTTTGGCGCCCAGTGTCACGTGACCAGGCGAATCCGTTAAGAGAAAGTCAGATAAATAGATAAAAAATGAAAGACAATAAATCTGGCGGGAAAACAAATGTGGCGTGGTTCTGATAAACCGGAACGTCTTGGTAAGTCTGGGCGTTTGTTTCCCTCGTTGCAGATTTGACAGTAATCCTTCCGCCAGTTCATCCAGTGCAGGAAGTGACGAAGACGAAGGAGAGAAGAAGAAGAAGAAAGCCAAGAAACCCAAAATTGTTAAAGAGAGGAAACCGAGGAAAAAAGCAGAGGTAACGTCTGGAGCGTTATCATGTGACCTGATCTTCCCATTACATCGGGGGAGGGCAGTGAGGATCTGTATCATGTGACTATGACTTCAGGGCCACGCTCCCTCAATGCAAGTCGATGGGAGGGAGTGACAGCCGTCACACCCCCTCCCATAGACTTACATTGAGGGGGCGTGGCCGTAATGTCACAAGGCTCCGGCGCTGAACCTGACGCTCTAAGCGAACGCTGGGTGCAGCGGCGGGACCCCCCGCAATCAGACATCTTATTCCTTATCCTTTTGTATAGGGATAAGATGTCTAGGGGCAGAGGACCTCTTTAAATAATGGCCATCAGAGTAATCTCCCATATCTTTCATACCTCCTTACCCAACCCAAGTCATAAATGTCATGGGTCGGGACAGAGTTAGCCCATGTAAGAAAGGGCTGACGGAAACCTAGGTGCCAGGAGGAATTTTTCAGTTGACCTGGCGCCTGGGTCTTGTGGAGCTATATACATAATCTGTCCATACACACAACCGTAAATGCTTGCCTCTTTTCTGTCCTCCTCGGGACCTTATGACATTTTTGGGTTACAGAGAAAAGGTCTGAACAGAATGGAAATGAATTCAGTGTTTCTGGCTTTTAGGGTAAAAAAGTCAAAGACCCAGCGGCCCCCAAGCGTCCAATGTCTGCGTACATGTTGTGGCTAAACGCCAGTCGTGAGAAGATAAAGAGCGAAAATCCCGGTATCAGCATCACTGACCTGTCGAAAAAAGCCGGAGAGATATGGAAAAGCATGGGCAAGGACAAGAAAGAGGTAAGAATGTGGCCCCTAAAGAGCGTGGCCCCTAAAGAAGACTGTAAAGGGGTACTCTGCCCCTACACATCTTATCCCCTATGTGCCGGATGACTGGCGATGCGGGCCGGAGGCCCATGATGTCAAGATCTCTTATCGGGGAGGGGTCCCGCCACTGGGGACCCCCACAATCTCCCTGCTGCACCCGGTGTTCGTTTAGAGTGTCGGGTGCCGCGCCGGAGGCTCGTGACGTCACAGCCACGCACCCGTCAAAGCAAGGGGGGTGTGATTGCTGTCACACCGCCTCCGGCGCAGCACCTGACACTCTAAAGGAACACCGGGTGCAGTAGGGAGATCGTGGTGGGACCCCACCCAATCAGACATCTTATCACCTGTCCTTTGGTTAGGATGTCTAGGGGCGGAGTACCCCTTAACTAGGTCCTATCTGTTCTCTTTACTGCGCTTTGTCTTCTACCAGGAATGGGACCGGAAGGCAGAAGAAGCCAAGCGGGATTACGAGAAAGCCATGAAAGAATACAACGAGAACGCCGCCCCGTCAGACACACCCAAAAAGTGAGCAGGGGTCCATGGCAGATTGGGTCTCCTATGTGTCACCTTCGGGTCTCCTATGTGTCACCTTCTGGTCTCCCACTCACCATTTGTTTCATTGAAGGGATAAAAAGTCAAAACCGGAGAAGAAGACGGCAGCAAAGTCCGAGAAGAGGAAATCGGTGAAAGCCGCGTCTCCTGCGAAAAGTCCGGTGAAGGCCAACACGGTGAAGAGCAAGGAATTCGTGTCCAGTGACGAGAGCTCCTCCGATGAGAGCGCCCCTAAAAAGGTACAGGTCACGTCTCTCCACCGTCCCTTATGTGCAGTCTCATTAAAGGGGAACTCGGGTGGAAAACAAATGTTTTAAAATCAACTGGTGCCAGAAATGTAAACAGATTTGTAAATTACTTCTCTATAAAAATCTTAATCCTTCCAATACTTATCAGCTGCTGTATGCTCCACAGGAAGTTGTGTAGGTCTTTCCAGTCTGACCACAGTGCTCTGCTGCCACCTCTGTCCATGTCAGGAACTGTCCAGAGTAGGAGCAAATCCCCATAGTAAACCTCTCCTTCTATGGACAGTTCCTGACATGAACAGAGGTGGCAGCAGAGCACTGTGTTCAGACTGGAAAGAACTACACAACTTCCTGTGGAGAATACAGCAGTTGATAAGTATTGGAAGGGTTATGATGTTTATATACAAGTAGTTTGCAAATCTGTTTACATTTCTGGCACCAATTTATAAAAAAAAATAATAATATTTCACTGGAGTACCCCTTTAATACTTTTGTCTTTTTCCTTTCCTTCAGGGATCAGATGATGAAGAGATGGCAAGTACCCCCCCAAGCTCCGGCTCGGGGTCTGACTGATCCCCTCTCCTCTCATGAATAGATTGCGCGTCCGGATCGGTGTTTGGTTGAAGAGTCCTGGGACCATGTTACATCAATTCTCCCCATACTGACTCCTTAATATTTGTCTTTTGGCCCCAGGGCTGTGTACATATTCGGGGAGCCTCGAGGCGTCGCGCACGTTCCCTGTGTCGTCGTCACCTCAGCTGGAAAGATCAGATTTCTGCCGTTTTTTTTTTCCTTTAGTTTGTAATAAAATATTTTCAGGCGTTTCCTTCCTGTTTCTAATATTGTTTCTTGTGGATTTTTTGAGTTAATTGCTAATTCAATCGCGTTTCCTTCACACCTCCGCGCCGCGCTGCACTTACAGGACGCCTCCAGGATGCTGAGTGTCTGTAATCTGGTTAAGCGCCTTAATCGCAGTCTCCAGTGTACGGGTAATGTGCGCGGATCAATCTGAAGGCCTAGAAATAACCCATCACTCATGGCGTCTGTGCCGCTCCGCGTCTGCACATGGGCACGTATGTGACTCTTTTGGCACGGAGCATTTTTCTTCTGGCTTCCATGAATACGCGGGAATCGTTTTGCGCTTCCTCTCGGAGCTGTGAGCACTTTGGCCGGCGCTGTAAACAGATTTGTGAAAGTATTTGGTTACTAGGAGATGAGAAATGCTGATGCGTTAATAATGAGCCCAGAGTATTGATGTGTTAATGATGGAGCCGGGGCTTCCCTCCACACAGGAAACGTTCTGCGCTAATTGAGAGAAGTGATGTGGGAATCGGGAGGATGAGAAGATGGATTAGACGGCAGCTTTATATACCGCATACAGACACATAGTGAGCTCCCGGTCCCTCTGTATACAGACACATAGTGAGCTCCCGGTCCCTCTGTATACAGACACATAGTGAGCTCCCGGTCCCTCTGTATACAGACACATAGTGAGCTCCCGGTCCCTCTGTATACAGACACATAGTGAGCTCCCGGTCCCTCTGTATACAGACACATAGTGAGCTCCCGGTCCCTCTGTATACAGACACATAGTGAGCTCCCGTCCCTCTGTATACAGACACATAGTGAGCTCCCGGTCTCTCTGTATACAGACACATAGTGAGCTCCCGGTCCCTCTGTATACAGACATATAGTGAGGTCCTGGTCTCTCTGTATGCAGACACATAATGGGGTCACAATCCCTCTGTATACAGACACATAGTGAGCTCCCGGTCCCTCTGTATACAGACACATAGTGAGCTCCCGGTCCCTCTGTATACAGACACATAGTGAGCTCCCGGTCCCTCTGTATACAGACACATAGTGAGCTCCCGGTCCCTCTGTATACAGACACATAGTGAGCTCCCGGTCCCTCTGTATACAGACACATAGTGAGCTCCCGGTCCTTCTGTATACAGACACATAGTGAGCTCCCGGTCTCTCTGTATACAGACACATAGTGAGCTCCCGGTCCCTCTGTATACAGACATATAGTGAGGTCCTGGTCTCTCTGTATGCAGACACATAATGGGGTCACAATCCATCTGTATACAGACACATAGTGAGCTCCCGGTCCCTCTGTATACAGATACTATATGTCTGTATACAGAGGGACTAGGACCTCATTATGTGACGTCCTGGTCTCTGTATGCAGACACATAATGGGGTCACAATCCCTATGTATACAGACACCTAGCAGCTACTGCCCACCCAAGAACTGGAGGAGACATGCGCCGCTTCCTCCGCTAGGCGGGCAAGTAGTGATGCGGAGAGTGACGTGGGAGGGGGTGTTGCAAGGGTTCAGGGTCCTGAAGCAGACACTGTTGGGAACCTGAGTAGGACGTCAGTGACGTGCATACACCTGTTGATGATGATGAAGCCGATCACAATTGGGAGCCGGGTGCAGAAGGGGCTTCATCATCAGGAGAAGAGAGTTGCAGGTTGCCCTTGAGGCAGCAAGGCGGTAGCACGGCTGGCAGTCAGCATGGTGGAAATTCTGGAGCCAAACATGCCTGAGGGAGACCACCTGCTTCGCGGCCGCCTACCTTTCCGGGAGGTAGTGAAACGGGTTCCTGGAGACGGCGGCAGTAGCAGTCAATCAGTGCGGACTGCGGGTGAGAAAATCGGCTATTGTGGAAGTTTTTCATCAAGCATCCGGAGGAGGTTCACGTAGCCACATGCAAGAGGTGTCGGCAGAAGGTGAAGCGTGGCCAGGGTCCCAATGTTGGCACCTCGGCCCTGCGTCAACATATGCAGCGTCACCATAAAGCAGCCTGGGAGATCCATGGCTCAGATGTAGTGGTCCAGCCTGCTGCATCACCCAGTGGCCATCCGCTCCCTTCTTCATCCAGCCAAGGCTCCACCACCTCAGCCGAAGGGAGCTGTGTGTCATACCCTCCTTCTGTCGCTCCAGATGCTTCTCCTACTTTTAGTCAGCCATTCTGCCATCTGAAAGGAGAAGAGGAGCTTAGAGGGTTATGAGGAAGGCGAGACACAGGACCCAGACACACCGTGGCAGTATGCAGTGGAGATGGAGGCAGGGAGTCCCTCCGAGTCACTTGCACAAATGGCACAATGCATGCTCACTTGCTTGCGTAGTTGCTGCTAAATTGGCAGAGGGATGACTTCTGGCTCTCCACCTTATTGGACCCTCACTACCGGCACAAAATGGGGGTCTTTTTTTTATACCCACTGAGAGGGAGGACAAACTGACCTACTACAGAGACATCCTACATAGTCAGTTGGCCGATGCCTATCTGGGCCCTTGTCCAGCCTCTTGCAGGTCTGACTCGGGGGGGCCCTCTGCGCTCACCTTCCACTGCCATGGCTGCTGGGGAGGGGTGGCAGGAGCAGTAGCAGCTCCATCAGCAGCAGCCTGAGTCTACAGTCGCTGATGAGTAGCTTTCTTCACCCGCTTAATGAAGCAACTTAGCAGCAGCAGGTAGACATGGAGCAGGACCTGAACCAGCAGGTGGTGGCATACCTTGACACGACCCTGCCAACAACCATTGAAAATCTGCTGGACTTCTGCCCTGGAAAAGCTGTCCTGCCCGGCCAGTAGTGTGCCATCAGAGCGGGTGTTTAGTGCGGCCGGGGCCATAGTCACCCCAAGGCGAACTCATCTGTCCACTAAAAATGTGGAGAGACTGACGTTTGTCAAGATGAATCAGGGATGGATCAGCCAGGATTTCCACCCACCAATGCCAAATGGGTCTGAGTAGATTGACCATGGTGCCACCAACACTTCACAATTATGGATAGTGCAAAACGTGTTTAAGGCGCTGCTACCCAGTTACAGACATTCCTCCACATCAGACAACAAGTAAGTATTGAGGATATGCATTACGTAAAACGGAACTTTTAATATTCTTAGGATAAAATATATGGACCGCAATTTTTTTTTAAATCAAACAAAAGTAAAGGTGCAAAAAACACCATGTGCCACCTACACCACCAAGTATTGATGTGATGGAAAGACCGCTAAAAGGTGGAAGGGAACAACGTATGGTCCATTGTAACCGGTGGGGGTAAAAACTTCCCCCGTAAGGCCCTACTCTCGCGTTATTAATTACCTTCTTGGCAAGTGTTACTCACCCTAAAAAGGGCGGCTCACACAGGAACCTCTCCCTATTTCCCCCTACAAACACTGCCATTTCCCAGGGTTTTTACGAGGAAATAGTTTCTTGTGTGGGGCCGCCCTTTTTAGGGTGAGTAACAGTTGCCGAGAAGGTAATTAATAATGTGTGAGTAGGGCCTTACAGGGGAAGGTTTTTTCCCCCACCGGTTACAATGGACCATACGTTGTTCCCTTCCACCTTTTAGAAGTCTTTGCATCACATCAACACTTGGTGGTGTAGGTGGCCCATGGTGTTTTTTTGCACACCTTTTCCTTTTGTTTTATTTAAGAAAAAAATGTTGGGTCCATATAGTTTATCCTAAGAATATATTATTAAAAGTTAAGTTTTATGTTATGCATATCCTCAATACTTACTTGTGCACACTAACACACTTACAAAAGAGACCGTTTTCTTCTGCCTACCTGCTTCAGCTACTCTTCTGATCCTGCCACACATCTGATGCCAAGTTCTCCTTTTTTCACCCACCTTTATCACCGGGTACTGGTATTGCCGCCCACTGCACCACTCCTGATGCTGCTGCTGGCGCTCATTCTGCCACCATATGTTCTCCTTACGCTGCTGCCACCTCCACGTTGTGTCATTCAGCCACTATATGTTCTCATGCTGCCAACACCTCCACGCCGTGTCTTTCAGCCACTATATGGTCTCCTCATGCTGCCAATATATTCATACTGTGTCATTCATCCACTATATGGTCTCCTCATGCTGCCAACACCTCCACGCTGTGTCATTCAGTCACTATATGGTCTCCTCATGCTGCCAACACCTCCACGCTGTGTCATTCAGTCACTATATGGTCTCCTCATGCTGCCAACACCTCCACGCTGTGTCATTCAGTCACTATATGGTCTCCTCATGCTGCCAACACCTCCACGCTGTGTCATTCAGTCACTATATGGTCTCCTCATGCTGCCAACACCTCCACACTGTCATTCAGCCACTATATGGTCTCCTCATGCTGCCAACACCTCCACGCTGTGCCATTCAGCCACTATATGGTCTCCTCATGCTGCCAACACCTCCACGCTGTGTCATTCAGCCATTATATGGTCTCCTCATGCTGCCAACACCTACACGCTATGTTATTCAGCCACTATATGGTCTCCTCATGCTGCCAACACCTCCATGCTGTGTCATTCAGCCACTATATGGTCTCCTCATGCTGCCAACACCTCCACACTGTGTCATTCATCCACTATATGGTCTCCTCATGCTGCCAACACCTCCACGCTGTGTCATTCAGCCACTATATGGTCTCCTCATTCTGCCAACACCTCCACGCTGTGTCATTCAGCCACTATATGGTCTCCTCATGCTGCCAACACCTCCACGCTGTGTCATTCAGTCACTATATGGTGTCCTCATGCTGCCAACACCTCCACACTGTGTCATTCAGTCACTATATGGTGTCCTCATGCTGCCAACACCTCCACACTGTGTCATTCAGTCACTATATGGTCTCCTCATGCTGCCAACACCTCCACGCTGTGTCATTCAGCCACTATATGGTCTCCTCATGCTGCCAACACCTCCACGCTGTGTCATTCAGCCACTATATGTTCTCATCATGCTGCCAACACCTCCACGCTGTGTCATTCAGCCACTAGATGTTCTCATCATGCTGCCAACACCTACACGCTATGTTATTCAGCCACTATATGGTCTCCTCATGCTGCCAACACCTCCATGCTGTGTCATTCAGCCACTATATGGTCTCCTCATGCTGCCAACACCTCCACACTGTGTCATTCAGTCACTATATGGTCTCCTCATGCTGCCAACACCTCCACGCTGTGTCATTCAGCCACTATATGGTCTCCTCATGCTGCCAACACCTCCACGCTGTGTCATTCATCCACTATATGTTCTCATCATGCTGCCAACACCTCCACGCTGTGTCATTCAGCCACTATATGGTGTCCTCATGCTGCCAACACCTCCACGCTGTGTCATTCAGCCACTATATGTTCTCATCATGCTGCCAACACCTCCACGCTGTGTCATTCAGCCACTATATGTTCTCATCATGCTGCCAACACCTCCATGCTGTCATTCAGCCACTATATGTTCTCATCATGCTGCCAACACCTCCATGCTGTCATTCAGCCACTATATGTTCTCATCATGCTTCCACCACCTCCAGGCTTTGTCATTCAGCCACTATGTGGCCTCCACATGCTGCCGCCACCTCCACGCTCTGTTATTGTGCCACCATGTGACATTAGACTCATTGTACTTAAAAAATGGGTACTTAAAAAATGTCAATAAATTCAAATTGAATCAATTAAAAATTACACAAAAAATCTATATATTCTCTTCAGTTTTTATGCCATATGGTCTCCCTGCTGCAACATCCAGACGCTCTGCGGCGGTGATTCTAATAGTGATGCCTGTAATCTGCATGTCATACTGAATAACAGTATTATTTCACTAACACAGCACACTCCCTATTTGTGTTAGGACAAGGCAAACTGTTCTACATCCCTATCGAGGCTCTCTGTAGGCCAGAAATAGCCATTTTTAATAGCGATTCACCGCAAATAAATTCGGAACAAAACATTTCTTTTTTTTTCCAAACATTTGCTCATCTCTAATCAATGCTATAAACCTGACCAATAAAATGAATGAACTGGAATAAATAATGTATAAGGAAGACTCTTATAAGGAGACGCGGCTGGTGATGGCTACGACTGGGAAATCAAACGTACAGGGTCGTAGTCTGAAGAGAACCGTAAAAATTTTGGGGGAGGGGATGGATGTAAAGTCCAGTCAAAAACTCTGTGTGAATGTGGCCCCTGTATTAGAGACCCCTGTCAATCATAACTTTTACACCTTTTTTTTGTGTGTGCTGGTGATGTGTAGAAGTTTTTAAATGGTCGCAGGGCATTTGATATATTTTGTGCAGGTCACATTTCCTGAAATTTCACTCATCACATACACCACCAACATGTGCTTTGGATAGGAGATAATATATTTCCTGGGGGCGGAGTACCCCTTTCAGAGAAGATGTCAATTATTTATAGTCCGTGGCCAAGTTGGCATTTATGGAGCTTCCTTGACAGGGTCCTGTAACCCAACTGGACTTCCTTAGCTCTGGGGTACTTAGCAGATCCCAAGATATTTGGGGGGTTTCATTACAGAACCCACCACCATGAGTTCAGCTGGTGAATTGTACTTTGGTGATTTGACACTTTCTCTGATGTCCATGAAGAGCAGGGAATCCATCTGATGTGTCTTAGTGAGATGATGCGATTGGCACCATTACAGCGTGGAGTCTGGGCGGGAGGAATCTTCCATTAGAAGGCTTAGTTGCTTGTGTTATTTTTGCCTTGTTTTGATGTTTCCGTTCTCTTTGTTAAGTATATTATCTTCCCAGAAGTATCTCGGTTGCAGGGAGAGGTCTTTTTCTTGATGTTATTATATTCCTTCTGACTTCATCTGCCGTAATTGAGTTTTGAAAATTGAAACATTTTAACGGTCCATGGAGGATTCCAGAAGAAACCCTTTTACGTTGGCCGGAGAAACGAGGAGATATCACTTAAAGATCAGATAAGAGGAGTACGGAGGAACATTTACTGCAAGCCAGCATCTCTGCATTGTCACTTATGGAGGAGGTCACAGAAGGCGGCTCTTCTCCAAGAAATATACCAGAGATTACCAAGAAAAACTGATAATCCTAGTCCCCGGGGCGGGATGTGGTAATTACAGCTAAAAGGGTCTTTGCAAGTTAAAGCTTTAATAATTTATGAGGAATAGCTCCAAGAGTTATCTTCTGCATTTAGTAAAAGTGCTAAAGAACCAAACGCTCTTAAGACGCTTTCAAGATTAAGACACCTGCAGAACTGAGATAATCGTTGGTGTTCGCAGAAAACAGCCAAGGCTGGAAAAAGAGGACGTCTCAGAATTCGCTTTGATCCAAAGATTTTTCCAAAAAACATGGGTTGTGTCACTGACTTCTTCACCTACGAAACGACAAAGTCTGTGGTGGTCAAAAGCTGGACCATCGGGGTCATCAACCGGGCCGTGCAGCTCCTCATCATCACCTACTTTGTATGGTGAGTAGATCTGGTTGCTCTTCACATGGTAACTTACTGGAGACCTGGACAATGGGGTTTTTATGTGTTATGTGTTTTTAGATATAATTTTTATTTTCCTATTTATAAATGTCTTAGTTTAGGTATCAGCGTATGGCCACATATTTAGGGGTTGTCTATGTTACTTGTTTCTGACCTCTTATTGTATAGTCTATATTGTATATATGTCGGTATATGGAATGATGGGTCGAAATGCTTTACAAGGCTTTTTCATAGGACAGTGACCATGAATCTAGAAGTTTTGTATGGTCCTCGACTCCTGGAGATGAGACAATAATTCTGGGATTAATTATGATCAGAGATTTGGAGTCAGGAAGGAATTGTTTCCCCTGGTTTGGGGCAATTGGTAGCAGCACAGAAGGTTCATAGGTTACAGGACTCGTACTCGTGTCTTTCCCAATCTTGTCATCTATGGAATGTATTGAAGCTGTGTGCACAGACCCTACAGAGACTTACCGAGACTTACCGAGCACCTTGTTTGTCTGTGTGCTGCCATGTTTTGCTCTGTACAGGATGGTGATATCAGTAACATGGTGCTATACATGGTGCCAAACTTTTTTCCGATTCATATATTTATCGAATTTTGGTAGAAGCAATACAGAGGTACATTAAGCAATACATTAGGAGGCCCATTGACTTCTATTGGTGCCATATTACGGCTTTGTTGTATGGAATCTTGGCGCGGTCATTGGCATAAGGGTTAAACGCAGTGGTGATCCTAACATAGTACACTTACATTAATATAGAAAAGAGGGTGTGCAGTGTGGTTACAGCCCCATGACCTCTACACCTCATATAAAGACCCATGTAACCAAAAGTGGAATGCACCATAATTATTTTGTTATTGACATCTTCTGTATTGTACATCATGATTCCCATAGGATGTGTTTTACTATGATCATTATTATTGTCTTAATTCTATGACAATGACTTGACATGTCTTCTGCCGCAATGGCCACATGGCCCCTTTATATTTATTGCCTGATGAATCGGAACACCTCTCCATAGCCTCTCCATAGTTGAGTAGACTGTACATGGATGTATCGTATCTGTGGTCTGATCTACAATATCTATAGCTATGCTATATTTCTTATTGAATGTGATCCTTTTGTACTTGTCCCCTGATGAACCCCATTACTGAAACTGGGGAAACACGTTGGGATGTTGTAGCTTGCTCATAGGAACTGTCCTTTTGCAGTCCCGACATTAGACTGAGGGGAGTTGTAGAGTTATTCTATCTAGACATCCTTGGTGTTTGCTGGATTTGTGACCCTCGTGGCCCCAGTTTTTGATCACCTACACCATGTCCATCACATTTGTCACATGTATTGGAGTATTCCTGAGATGTATAGCTCAGACTGTTTTCCCAGTGTTGGAGAATCCCCTTCGGCACTGACTTGATCCAGCTCAGTTGCTGACTTGTTCTTTTGGCATCTACCCAAAACACAAAACCTTCTTTTCGCACACAGTCTGACGTGGCAAGAAAAAAGTCATTGACCACATAAGGGCACAAAGGTTTAGGGTTTAGGTTGCTATGCTCTATTTAACCCCTAAATTCCCAGTAGACTACAGGTAGAAAAGTTAGAGAAGACTACTGCCCCCTATGAGAGAACCTGTGGGGCTATAGAGAAGACTACTGCCCCCTATGAGAGAACCAGTGGGGCTATAGAGAAGACTACTGCCCCCTATGAGAGAACCAGTGGGGCTATAGAGAAGACTACTGCCCCCTATGAGAGAACCAGTGGGGCTATAGAGAAGACTACTGCCCCCTATGAGAGAACCAGTGGGGCTATAGAGAAGACTACTGCCCCCTATGAGAGAACCAGTGGGGCTATAGAGAAGACTACTGCCCCCTATGAATGAACCAGTGGGGCTATAGAGAAGACTACTGCCCCCTATGAATGAACCAGTGGGGCTATAGAGAAGACTACTGCCCCCTATGAGAGAACCTGTGGGGCTATAGAGAAGACTACTGCCCCCTATGAGAGAACCTGTGGGGCTATAGAGAAGACTACTGCCCCCTATGAGAGAACCTGTGGGGCTATAGAGAAGACTACTGCCCCCTATGAGAGAACCAGTGGGGCTATAGAGAAGACTACTGCCCCCTATGAGAGAACCAGTGGGGCTATAGAGAAGACTACTGCCCCCTATGAGAGAACCTGTGGGCTATAGAGAAGACTACTGCCCCCTATGAATGAACCAGTGGGGCTATAGAGAAGACTACTGCCTCCTATGAGATAACCAGTGGGGCTATAGAGAAGACTACTGCCCCCTATGAGAGAACCTGTGGGCTAAAGAGAAGACTACTGCCCCCTATGAGAGAACCTGTGGGCTAAAGAGAAGACTACTGCCCCCTATGAGAGAACCAGTGGGGCTATAGAGAAGACTACTGCCCCCTATGAGAGAACCAGTGGGGCTATAGAGAAGACTACTGCCTCCTATGAATGAACCAGTGGGGCTATAGAGAAGACTACTGCCCCCTATGAGAGAACCAGTGGGGCTATAGAGAAGACTACTGCCCACTATGAATGAACCTGTGGGGCTATAGAGAAGACTACTGCCCCCTATGAGAGAACCAGTGGGGCTATAGAGAAGACTACTGCCCACTATGAGAGAACCTGTGGGGCTATAGAGAAGACTACTGCCCCCTATGAGAGAACCTGTGGGCTATAGAGAAGACTACTGCCCCCTATGAGAGAACCTGTGGGGCTATAGAGAAGACTACTGCCTCCTATGAGAGAACCTGTGGGGCTATAGAGAAGACTACTGCCCCCTATGAGAGAACCAGTGGGGCTATAAAGAAGACTACTGCCCCCTATGAGAGAACCTGTGGGCCATAGAGAAGACTACTGCCCCCTATGACAGAACCAGTGGGGCTATAGAGAAGACTACTGCCCCCTATGAGAGAACCTGTGGGGCTATAGAGAAGACTACTGCCCCCTATGAGAGAACCTGTGGGGCTATAGAGAAGACTACTGCCCCCTATGAGAGAACCAGTGGGGCTATAGAGAAGACTACTGCCCCCTATGAGAGAACCTGTGGGCTATAGAGAAGACTACTGCCCCCTATGAGAGAACCTGTGGGGCTATAGAGAAGACTACTGCCCCCTATGAGAGAACCAGTGGGGCTATAGAGAAGACTACTGCCCCCTATGAATGAACCTGTGGGGCTATAGAGAAGACTACTGCCCCCTATGAGAGAACCAGTGGGGCTATAGAGAAGACTACTGCCTCCTATGAGATAACCAGTGGGGCTATAGAGAAGACTACTGCCCACTATGAATGAACCTGTGGGGCTATAGAGAAGACTACTGCCCACTATATGAGAACCAGTGGGGCTATAGAGAAGACTACTGCCCACTATGAGAGAACCAGTGGGGCTATAGAGAAGACTACTGCCCCCTATGAGAGAACCAGTGGGGCTATAGAGAAGACTACTGCCCCCTATGAGAGAACCTGTGGGCTATAGAGAAGACTACTGCCCCCTATGAATGAACCTGTGGGGCTATAGAGAAGACTACTGCCCCCTATGAGAGAACCAGTGGGGCTATAGAGAAGACTACTGCCCCCTATGAGAGAACCAGTGGGGCTATAGAGAAGACTACTGCCCCCTATGAGAGAACCAGTGGGGCTATTAGAACACTACAAAGCAATGATCAAATTATTATACTCCCCGATGATAAGGGGGAGGGGGGGGGGGCATAACTATCCTCAATCGAGGGGACGATATCCTTGAGTCTCGTAGAATCCTGTCCGATACAAACTACTACATTATTTTACCCACAGACCTTACAAAGAGTTTCATGAAATGTATATTAATAATAACAATAATAATAATGAACTAATAATAACAATAATAATAATAATGAACTAATAATAACAATAATAATAATAATGAACTAATAATAACAATAATGAACTAATAATAACAATAATAATAATAATGAACTAATAATAACAATAATAATAATAATGAACTAATAATAACAATAATAATAATAATGAACTAATAATAACAATAATAATAATAATGAACTAATAATAACAATAATAATAATAATGAACTAAAAATAACAATAATAATAATAATGAACTAATAATAACAATAATAATAATAATGAACTAATAATAACAATAATAATAATAATAATGAACTAATAATAACAATAATAATAATAATAATGAACTAATAATAACAATAATAATAATAATAATGAACTAATAATAACAATAATAATAATAATAATAATAATAATGAACTAATAATAACAATAATAATAATAATAATGAACTAATAACAACAATAATAATAATAATGAACTAATAACAACAATAATAATAATAATGAACTAATAACAACAATAATAATAAACTAATAATAACAATAATAATAATGAACTAATAATAACAATAATAATAATGAACTAATAATAACAATAATAATAATGAACTAATAATAACAATAATAATGAACTAATAATAACAATAATAATAATGAACTAATAATAATAATGAACTAATAATAACAATAATAATGAACTAATAATAACAATAATAATAATGAACTAATAATAACAACAATAATAATAATGAACTAATAATAATAATGAACTAATAATAACAATAATAATGAACTAATAATAACAATAATAATAATGAACTAATAATAACAATAATAATAAACTAATAATAACAATAATAATAATGAACTAATAATAACAATAATAATAATGAACTAATAATAACAATAATAATAATGAACTAATGATAACAATAATAATAATGAACTAATAATAACAATAATAATAATGAACTAATAATAATAACAATAATAATAATGAACTAATAATAACAATAATAATAATGAATTAATAATAATAACAATAATAATAATGAACTAATAATAACAATAATAATAAACTAATAATAACAATAATAATAATGAACTAATAATAACAATAATAATAATGAACTAATAATAACAATAATAATAAACTAATAATAACAATAATAATAATGAACTAATAATAACAATACAGCATCTGACAAAAATATTTTCAATAAACAAGAACTTTCGTTTCTTACAGTAAAACATTTTTCTTTACCCAATTTTTATTATTTACCCAAACTGCACAAAAATCCTGTCAATCCTCCCGGTCGGCCTATTATTTCCGGTATTTCTTCCCTAAAGGCCAATGTATCTCATTTTGTGATTTGTTTTTACAACCTTACGTTTTACATTTCCCTTCCTATCTTAGGGCTCCTCTCAATTAATTTGGGAATTACAGAAGATTAATTTACCATCTTCATATTCCTTTTTGACTCTTGATGTTTGCTCGTTATATTCTGTGTTATGGGAGATATTTTATTTGGTGATAGTTCCCTTCACCCGGACCAAGCATCTTTTTTGTAACAATCAATTTCATTTATTCTCAAACATAATATCTTTTCATTTAATGATGTCATTTATCAACAGATCAGAGTTTGTGCTATGGGGACGCGCTTCGCCCCCCAGTTATGCTAATTTAGTCATGGGGGCTTTTGAGGCCGTCCACATAGCACAACCTCTGATCTATTCACCATTTATTTTATTTTTTCAGCGTTGATGATTTGTTTTTCATTTGGACAGGCACAGAAGAACAAGCTCTTGATTTTGTTAACCATCTTAATTCCAACACTTGGGGTTTACAATTCACTATTAATTTTTCCCCTATAACTATTAATTTTCTAGATTTAGAAATCATCAATTCTACAGGTCAAATACACACTAAAATCCACTTCAAAACCGTAGATGTTAATAGTTTTTTAGACTACACCAGTGCCCACTACCCCAGTTGGTTGAGAGGAGTCCCTTATGGACAATACCTGCGAATTCGCAAAAATTGCACCACTGACCGTGATTTTTCTTTACAGGCACAAATATTAAAACAAAGATTTCTATTAAAAGGCTATCCAAATTCATTATTAACACAAGCATACCACAAAGTTATAAATAAATCTCACTACTACTATACCACAGAAAAAAGAAAATACCGTATTTATCGGCGTATAACACGCACTTTTTAGGTTAACATTTTTAGCCTAAAGTCTATGTGCGTGTTATACGCCGATACAACCCCAGGAAAGGCAGGGGGAGAGAGGCCGTCGCTGCCCGCTTCTCTCCCCCTGCCTTTCTTGGGGTCTAGAGCCCTGCTGCCGGCCCTTCTCTCCCCCTGGCTATCGGCGCCGGCGCCCCATTGCCGGCACCGATAGCCAGGGGGAGAGAAGCGGCGCCGACAGCCAGGGGGAGAGAAGGGGCAGCGGCACCCATTGGCGGCGCCGCTGCCCCGTTGCCTCCCCCCATCCCCGGTGGCATAATTACCTGGATCGGATCCGCGCTGCTGCAGGCCTCCAGCGTGCGTCCCCTGCGTCGTTGCTATGCACGGTGCGGCGCACTGACGTCATGCGCCGCGGCGTGCAGCGCACAGCAACGACGACGGGGACGCACGCCGGAGGCCTGGAGCAGCGCGGACCCGAACCAGGTAATTATGCCACCGGGGATGGGGGGAGGCAACGGGGCAGCGGCGCCGGCAATGGGTGCCGCTGCCCCTTCTCTCCCCCTGGCTATCGGCGCCGGCAATGGGTGCCGCTGCCCCTCCTCTCCCCCTGGCTATCGGCGCCGGCAATGGGGCGCCGGCACCGATAGTCAGGGGGACAGAATGGGCAGCGGCGCCGATAGCCAGGGGGAGAGAATGGGCAGCGGCGCCGATAGCCAGGGGGAGAGAAGGGCCGGCAGCAGGGCTCTAGACCCCAGGAAAGGCAGGGGGAGAGAAGCGGGCAGCGACGGCCTCTCTCCCCCTGCCTTTCCTGGGGGTATATCGGGGTATACACGCACCCTCATTTTACCATGGATATTTGGGTAAAAAACTTTTTTTACCCAAATATCCTTGGTAAAATGAGGGTGCGTGTTATAGGCCGGTGCGTGGTATACCCCGATAAATACGGTAATCAATTCAAATAGAATTTCATCACTGGTTATAATAGAGCGGCCCCTGTGATCGAATAATATGCCAATTACGTTTTAAAATATTGTCTGAGTGATCTGATACTCAAGGATATAGTCCCCTCTAAACCAGGTATCACATACAGGAGATCCAAAAACCTCCAAAACTTACTTGCTCCCAACAGATTAAAAAATTCCTTTCCAATTAGCACTGTACCTTTATCCCCCACTATGGGCTGTTCACCATGTAATAAAACCCGCTGCTTATGTTGTAGCATGATGGATCCATTTGTCGATAAATTTCATTCTTTTTATACCAAATTTTTTTTTTTTTTTTTTTATATATATTAACCCCTTTAGGACCAAGCCCATTTTACACCTTAAGGACCAGAGCGTTTTTTGCACATCTGACCACTGTCACTTTAAACATTAATAACTCTGATGCTTTTAGTTATCATTCTGATTCCGAGATTGTTTTTTCGTGACATATTCTACTTTAACATAGTGGTAAATTTTTGTGGTAACTTGCATCCTTTCTTGGTGAAAAATCCTAAAATTTGTTGAAAAATTTGAAAATTTTGCATTTTTCTAACTTTGAAGCTCTCTGCTTGTAAGGAAAATGGATATTACAAATAAAAAAATTTTTTATTCACATATACAATATGTCTACTTTATGTTTGCATCATAAAATTTATGAGTTTTTACTTTTGGAAGACACCAGAGGCTTCAAAGTTCAGCAGCAATTTTCCAATTTTTCTCAAAATTTTCAAACTCACTATTTTTCAGGGATCAGTTCAGGTTTGAAGTGGATTTGAAGGGTCTTCATCTTAGAAATACCCCACAAATGACCCCATTATAAAAACTGCACCCCCCAAAGTATTCAAAATGACATTCAGTCAGCATTTTAACCCTTTAGGTGTTTCACAGGAATAGCAGGAAAGTGAAGGGGAAAATTCACAATCTTAATTTTTTACACTCGCATGTTCTTGTAGACCCAATTTTTGAATTTTTACAAGGGATAAAAGGAGAAAATGTATACTTATATTTGTATCCCAATTTCTCTCGAGTAAGGACATACCTCATATGTCTATGTAAAGTGTTCGGTGGGCGCAGTAGAGGGCTCAGAAGCGAAGGAGCGACGAGGGGATTTTGGAGAGTACGTTTTTCTGAAATTGTTTTTGGGGGGCATCTTGCATTTAAGAAGCCCCTATGGTGCCAGAACAGCAAAAAACCCTCACATGGCATACCATTTTGGAAACTAGACCCCCTGAGGAACGTAACAAGGAATAAAGTGAGCCTTAATACCCCACAGGTGTTTCATGACTTTTGCATATGTAAAAAAAAATATTTTTTTTTTCACTAAAATGTGTGTTTCCCCCCAAATTTCACATTTTTGCAAGGGTTAATAGCAGAAAATACCCCCAAAATTTGTAACCCCATCTCTTCTGAGTATGGAGGTACCCCATAAGTTGACCTGAAGTGCACTACGGGCAAACTACAATTCTCAGAAGAGAAGGAGTCATATTTGGCTTTTTGAGAGCAAATTTTGCTCGGGGGCATGTCGCATTTAGGAAGCCCCTATGGTGCCAGAACAGCAAAAAAAAAACACATGGCATACCATTTTGGAAACTAGACCCCTTGAGGAACGTAACAAGGGGTACAGTGAGCATTTACCCCCCACTGGTGTCTGTCAGATCTTTGGAACAGTGGGCTGTACGAATTTTCATTTTCACGGACCACTGTTCCAAAAATCCGGCAGACACCTGTGGGGGGTAAATTCTCACTGCACCCCTCATTACATTCCGTGAGGGGTGTCGTTTCCAAAATGGGGTCACATGTGGGGTTTTAGTTTTTTTTGCGTTTGTCAAAACCGCTGTAACAATCAGCCACCCCCGTGCAAATCACCTCAAATGTACATGGCGCACTCTCCCTTCTGGGCCTTGTTGTGCGCCCCCAGAGCACTTTGCGCCCCCATATGGGGCATCTCCATAGTTGGGAGAAATAGCATTACAAAATTTTGGGGGCTTTTTTCCCTTTTACCTCTTGTGAAAATGTAAAGTATAGGGCAACATCAGCATGTTAGTGCAAAAAATTAATTTTTTTTTACACTAACATGCTGGTGTAGACCCCAACATTTCCTTTTCATGAAGGGTTAAAGAAGAAAAAGCCCCCCAAACCTTGTAATGCAATTTCTCCCGAGTACGGCGATACCCCATATGTGGCCCTAAACTGTTGCCTTGAAATACGACAGGGCTCCGAAGTGAGAGCGCCATGCGCATTTGAGGCCTAAATTAGGGGCTTGCATAGGGGTGGACATAGGGGTATTCTACGCCAGTGATTCCCAAACAGGGGGCCTCCAGCTGTTGTAAAACTCCCAGCATGCCTGGACAGTCAACGGCTGTCCCGTAATACTGAGAGTTGTTGTTTTTCAACAGCTGGAGGCTCTGCTTTGGAAACAGTGGTGTACCGGACGTTCTTATTGGGGGAGGGGGGCTGTGTAGGGGTATGTGTATATGTAGTGTTTTTTACTTTTTCTTTTATTTTGTGTTAGTGTAGTGTAGTGTTTTTAGGGTACAGTCACATGGGCGGGGGGTTACAGCGAGTTTGTAATTTTCCCAGCAGTGAGGATACATTCCCTGCTCCCTCTCCCCCCTCCCCCAGTCATTACCCCCTGTTCCCACCCATTCCCTTACGTATCTTTTCACTGTCTGGATAAATTCCCCTCTCACATGTTCCTTGTTTTGCCTGATGAAGTTTGGAGTTGTGGTTTTGCAACAGCTGGAGAGCCACAGATTGGAGTACAGCGTCATCCATCATCACTGCAGAACATACAACTGACTACAGCTCTGATGGGACAGTCAGGAGAACAAACAATATCAGTGACCTGAGTGACGTCTTTCCTTTTCTTCTTCATCTGGTCCAGACGTCAGGACGTCTTCCAGCTCCATCTTCTCTGCAGAGTCTGACGCCCGGACATCAATGGTCCCTTAATTTGTCAGCAGATCCTCATCCTCTGTATGATGACAGTAATCATTATAATACTGCCAAATACTGTGCCCCCTGAATATAATACTGCCAAATACTGTACCCCCTGAATATAATACTGCCAAATACTGTGCCCCCTGAATATAATACTGCCAAATACTGTGCCCCCTGAATATAATACTGCCAACCACTGTGCCCCCTGAATATAATACTGCCAAATACTGTACCCCCTGAATATGATACTGCCAAATACTGTACCCCCTGAATATAATACTGCCAAATACTGTACCCCCTGAATATAATACTAACAAATACTGTACCCCCTGAATATAATACTGCCAAATACTGTACCCCCTGAATATAATACTGCCAAATACTGTACCCCCTGAATATAATACTGCCAAATACTGTACCCCCTGAATATAATACTAACAAATACTGTACCCCCTGAATATAATACTGCCAAATACTGTGCCCCCTGAATATAATACTGCTAACCACTGTGCCCCTGAATATAATACTGCTAACCACTGTGCCCCTGAATATAATACTGCCAAATACTGTACCCCCTGAATATAATACTACCAACCACTGTACCCCCTGAATATAATACTGCCAAATACTGTACCCCCTGAATATAATACTGCCAAATACTGTACCCCCTGAATATAATACTGCCAAATACTGTACCCCCTGAATATAATACTGCCAAATACTGTGCCCCCTGAATATAATACTGCCAAATACTGTGCCCCTGAATATAATACTGCCAAATACTGTACCCCCTGAATATAATACTGCCAAATACTGTACCCCCTGAATATAATACTGCCAAATACTGTACCCCCTGAATATAATACTGCCAAATACTGTACCCCCTGAATATAATACTGCCAAATACTGTACCCCCTGAATATAATACTGCCAAATACTGTACCCCCTGAATATAATACTAACAAATACTGTACCCCCTGAATATAATACTGCCAAATACTGTGCCCCCTGAATATAATACTGCTAACCACTGTGCCCCTGAATATAATACTGCTAACCACTGTGCCCCTGAATATAATACTGCCAAATACTGTACCCCCTGAATATAATACTGCCAAATACTGTGCCCCCTGAATATAATACTGCCAAATACTGTGCCCCCTGAATATAATACTGCCAAATACTGTACCCCCTGAATATAATACTGCCAAATACTGTACCCCCTGAATATAATACTGCCAAACACTGTACCCCCTGAATATAATACTGCCAAACACTGTGCCCCCTGAATATAATACTGCCAACCACTGTGCCCCCTGAATATAATACTGCCAAATACTGTACCCCCTGAAAATACTGCCAAATACTGTACCCCCTGAATATAATACTGCCAAATACTGTACCCCCTGAATATAATACTGCCAAATACTGTACCCCCTGAATATAATACTGCCAACCACTGTGCCCCTGAATATAATACTGCCAACCACTGTGCCCCCTGAATATAATACTGCCAACCACTGTGCCCCCTGAATATAATACTGCCAAATACTGTACCCCCTGAATATAATACTGCCAAATACTGTACCCCCTGAATATAATACTGCCAAATACTGTACCCCCTGAATATAATACTGCTAACCACTGTGCCCCTGAATATAATACTACCAAATACTGTACCCCCTGAATATAAGACTGCCAAATACTGTACCCCCTGAATATAATATTGCCAACCACTGTGCCCCTGAATATAATACTGCCAACCACTGTGCCCCCTGAATATAATACTGCCAACCACTGTACCCTCTGAATATAAGACTGCCAAATACTGTACCCCCTGAATATAATACTGCCAAATACTGTGCCCCCTGAATATAATACTGCCAACCACTGTACCCTCTGAATATAAGACTGCCAAATACTGTACCCCCTGAATATAATACTAACAAATACTGTACCCCCTGAATATAATACTGCCAACCACTGTGCCCCCTGAATATAATACTGCCACACACTGCACCCTCTAAATATATTATTGCCACACACTGTACCCTCTAAATATATTATTGCCACACACTGTACCCTCTAAATATATTATTGACACACACTGCTCCCTCTATATATTATTGCCACACACTGTACCCTCTGAATATATTATTGCCACACACTGTACCCTCTAAATATATTATTGCCACACACTGCACCCTCTAAATATATTATTGCCACACACTGCACCCTCTAAATATATTATTGACACACACTGTACCCTCTAAATATATTATTGACACACACTGCTCCCTCTATATATAATTGCCACACACTGTACCCTCTAAATATATTATTGCCACACACTGCTCCCTCTATATATATTATTGCCATACACTGTACCTTCTGAATATATTATTGCCACACACTGTACCCTCTAAATATATTATTGCCACACACTGCTCCCTCTATATATTATTGCCACACACTGTACCCTCTAAATATATTATTGCCACACACTGTACCCTCTAAATATATTATTGCCACACACTGTACCCTCTAAATATATTATTGCCACACACTGTACCCTCTAAATATATTATTGCCACACACTGTACCCTCTAAATATATTATTGCCACACACTGCACCCTCTATATATATATTATTGCCATACACTGTACCTTCTGAATATATTATTGACACACACTGTACCCTCTAAATATATTATTGACACACACTGTACCCTCTAAATATATTATTGACACACACTGTACCCTCTAAATATATTATTGCCACACACTGCTCCCTCTATATATATTATTGCCACACACTGCTCCCTCTATATATATTATTGCCACACACTGTACCCTCTAAATATATTATTGTCACACACTGTACCCTCTAAATATATTATTGCCACACACTGCACCCTCTAAATATATTATTGCCACACACTGCTCCCTCTATATATATTATTGCCACACACTGTACCCTCTAAATATATTATTGCCACACACTGCACCCTCTAAATATATTATTGCCACACACTGCACCCTCTAAATATATTATTGCCACACACTGCTCCCTCTATATATTATTGCCACACACTGTACCCTCTAAATATATTATTGCCACACACTGTACCCTCTAAATATATTATTGCCACACACTGTACCCTCTAAATATATTATTGCCACACACTGCTCCCTCTATATATATTATTGCCACACACTGTACCCTCTAAATATATTATTGCCACACACTGCACCCTCTAAATATATTATTGCCACACACTGCTCCCTCTAAATATATTATTGCCACACACTGCTCCCTCTATATATTATTGCCACACACTGCTCCCTCTAAATATATTATTGCCACACACTGCTCCCTCTATATATTATTGCCACACACTGCTCCCTCTAAATATATTATTGCCACACACTGCTCCCTCTATATATTATTGCCACACACTGTACCTTCTGAATATATTATTGCCACACACTGTACCCTCTGAATATAATACAGGTACACATTTACCACCTGAGTAAAATACTACCACACACTGTACCTTCTGAATATATTATTGCCACACACTGTACCCTCTGAATTTAACACAGGTACACATTTACCACCTGAGTGAAATACTACCACACACTGTAGCCTCTAAATATAACCCTGCTATACACTGTACAATGAATATAATATAAATCTTCCACCCGATTCCCTTGTTCCACCCTCTTTCCCCCTAGATTTGTAAGTCCTCTCCATGCTCCCCTGAACTCCCCCCCACACCCCAAAGTCCTTTCCCATGTAAATGACATCACTCCTATACCACCAACATACAGTCCCATGTAAATAACATCCCTCCCCTATCACCAATATACAGTCCCATGTAAATAACATCCCTCCCCTATCACCAACATACAGTCCCATGTAAATTACATCACTCCTCTACCACCAACATACAGTCCCATGTAAATGAAATCACTTCTATACCACCAATATACAGTACCATGTAAATAACATCACTCCTATATCACCAATATACAGTCCCATGTAAATGACATCACACCCATACCACCAATATACAGTCCCATGTAAATGACATCCCTCCCCTATCACCACCATACAGTCCCATGTAAATAACATCACTCCTATACCACCAATTTACAGTCCCATGTAAATGACATCCCTCCCCTATCACCACCATACAGTCCCATGTAAATAACATCACTCCTATATCACCA
The DNA here is from genome assembly GCF_029499605.1 of Hyla sarda. NCBI lineage: Eukaryota > Metazoa > Chordata > Amphibia > Anura > Hylidae > Hyla > Hyla sarda. Next base: position 74,896 of record NW_026609781.1, read on the forward strand.
ATATACAGTCCCATGTAAATGACATCACACCCATACCACCAATATACAGTCCCATGTAAATAACATCCCTCCCCTATCACCAATATACAGTACCATGTAAATAACATCACTCCTATATCACCAATATACAGTCCCATGTAAATGACATCACACCCATACCACCAATATACAGTCCCATGTAAATGACATCCCTCCCCTATCACCACCATACAGTCCCATGTAAATAACATCACTCCTATACCACCAATTTACAGTCCCATGTAAATGACATCCCTCCCCTATCACCACCATACAGTCCCATGTAAATAACATCACTCCTATACCACCAATATACAGTCCCATGTAAATGACATCACTCCCATACCACCAATATACAGTCCCATGTAAATGACATCACTCCCATACCACCAATATACAGTCCCATGTAAATGACATCCCTCCCCTATCACCACCATACAGTCCCATGTAAATAACATCACTCCTATACCACCAATATACAGTCCCATGTAAATGACATCACTCCCATACCACCAATATACAGTCCCATGTAAATGACATCACTCCCATACCACCAATATACAGTCCCATGTAAATGACATCACTCCCATTCCACCAATATACAGTCCCATGTAAATGACATCACTTCCATACCACCAATATACAGTCCAATGTAAATGACATCACACCTATACCACCAATATACAGTCCCATGTAAATGACATCACTCCTATACCACCAATATACAGTCCCATGTAAATGACATCACACCTATACCACCAATATACAGTCCCATGTAAATGACATCACTCCTATACCACCAATATACAGTCCCATGTAAATGACATCACTCCTATACCACCAATATACAGAGCGGTAATGATATACATGTGCAGGAGACTGATCATATAGTGCAGTAATGATATACATGTGCAGGAGACTGATCATATAGTGCAGTAATGATATACATGTGCAGGAGACTGATCATATAGTGCGGTAATGATATACATGTGCAGGAGACTGATCACATAGTGCGGTAATGATATACATGTGCAGGAGACTGATCATATAGTGCAGTAATGATATACATGTGCAGGAGACTGATCACATAGTGCAGTAATGATATACATGTGCAGGAGACTGATCACATAGTGCAGTAATGATATACATGTGCAGGAGACTGATCATATAGTGCAGTAATGATATACATGTGCAGGAGACTGATCACATAGTGCGGTAATGATATACATGTGCAGGAGACTGATCATATAGTGCAGTAATGATATACATGTGCAGGAGACTGATCATATAGTGCGGTAATGATATACATGTGCAGGAGACTGATCACATAGTGCAGTAATGATATACATGTGCAGGAGACTGATCACATAGTGCAGTAATGATATACATGTGCAGGAGACTGATCATATAGTGCGGTAATGATATACATGTGCAGGAGACTGATCACATAGTGCAGTAATGATATACATGTGCAGGAGACTGATCATATAGTGCAGTAATGATATACATGTGCAGGAGACTGATCACATAGTGCAGTAATGATATACATGTGCAGGAGACTGATCACATAGTGCGGTAATGATATACATGTGCAGGAGACTGATCATATAGTGCAGTAATGATATACATGTGCAGGAGACTGATCACATAGTGCAGTAATGATATACATGTGCAGGAGACTGATCATATAGTGCAGTAATGATATACATGTCCAGGAGACTGATCACATAGTGCAGTAATGATATACATGTGCAGGAGACTGATCATATAGTGCAGTAATGATATACATGTGCAGGAGACTGATCACATAGTGCGGTAATGATATACATGTGCAGGAGACTGATCACATAGTGCAGTAATGATATACATGTGCAGGAGACTGATCATATAGTGCAGTAATGATATACATGTGCAGGAGACTGATCACATAGTGCAGTAATGATATACATGTGCAGGAGACTGATCATATAGTGCAGTAATGATATACATGTGCAGGAGACTGATCACATAGTGCAGTAATGATATACATGTGCAGGAGACTGATCATATAGTGCAGTAATGATATACATGTGCAGGAGACTGATCACATAGTGCAGTAATGATATACATGTGCAGGAGACTGATCATATAGTGCAGTAATGATATACATGTGCAGGAGACTGATCACATAGTGCAGTAATGATATACATGTGCAGGAGACTGATCATATAGTGCAGTAATGATATACATGTGCAGGAGACTGATCATATAGTGCAGTAGACTGATCATATAGTGCGGTAATGATATACATGTGCAGGAGACTGATCATATAGTGCAGTAATGATATACATGTGCAGGAGACTGATCACATAGTGCGGTAATGATATACATGTGCAGGAGACTGATCATATAGTGCAGTAATGATATACATGTGCAGGAGACTGATCACATAGTGCAGTAATGATATACATGTGCAGGAGACTGATCACATAGTGCGGTAATGTTATACATGTGCAGGAGACTGATCACATAGTGCGGTAATGATATACATGTGCAGGAGACTGATCATATAGTGCAGTAATGATATACATGTGCAGGAGACTGATCATATAGTGCGGTAATGATATACATGTGCAGGAGACTGATCATATAGTGCGGTAATGATATACATGTGCAGGAGACTGATCATATAGTGCGGTAATGATATACATGTGCAGGAGACTGATCATATAGTGCAGTAATGATATACATGTGCAGGAGACTGATCACATAGTGCAGTAATGATATACATGTGCAGGAGACTGATCATATAGTGCAGTAATGATATACATGTGCAGGAGACTGATCATATAGTGCGGTAATGATATACATGTGCAGGAGACTGATCATATAGTGCAGTAATGATATACATGTGCAGGAGACTGATCATATAGTGCGGTAATGATATACATGTGCAGGAGACTGATCATATAGTGCAGTAATGATATACATGTGCAGGAGACTGATCACATAGTGCGGAAATGATATACATGTGCAGGAGACTGATCATATAGTGCAGTAATGATATACATGTGCAGGAGACTGATCACATAGTGCAGTAATGTTATACATGTGCAGGAGACTGATCATATAGTGCAGTAATGATATACATGTGCAGGAGACTGATCATATAGTGCGGTAATGATATACATGTGCAGGAGACTGATCATATAGTGCAGTAATGATATACATGTGCAGGAGACTGATCATATAGTGCAGTAATGATATACATGTGCAGGAGACTGATCATATAGTGCAGTAATGATATACATGTGCAGGAGACTGATCATATAGTGCAGTAATGATATACATGTGCAGGAGACTGATCATATAGTGCAGTAATGATATACATGTGCAGGAGACTGATCATATAGTGCAGTAATGTTATACATGTGCAGGAGACTGATCATATAGTGCAGTAATGATATACATGTGCAGGAGACTGATCATATAGTGCGGTAATGATATACATGTGCAGGAGACTGATCATATAGTGCAGTAATGATATACATGTGCAGGAGACTGATCATATAGTGCAGTAATGATATACACGTGCAGGAGACTGATCATATAGTGCAGTAATGAAATACATGTGCAGGAGACTGATCATATAGTGCAGTAATGATATACATGTGCAGGAGACTGATCATATAGTGCGGTAATGATATACATGTGCAGGAGACTGATCATATAGTGCAGTAATGATATACATGTGCAGGAGACTGATCACATAGTGCGGTAATGATATACATGTGCAGGAGACTGATCATATAGTGCGGTAATGATATACATGTGCAGGAGACTGATCATATAGTGCGGTAATGATATACATGTGCAGGAGACTGATCACATAGTGCGGTAATGATATACATGTGCAGGAGACTGATCATATAGTGCAGTAATGATATACATGTGCAGGAGACTGATCACATAGTGCAGTAATGATATACATGTGCAGGAGACTGATCACATAGTGCGGTAATGTTATACATGTGCAGGAGACTGATCACATAGTGCGGTAATGATATACATGTGCAGGAGACTGATCATATAGTGCGGTAATGATATACATGTGCAGGAGACTGATCATATAGTGCAGTAATGATATACATGTGCAGGAGACTGATCATATAGTGCAGTAATGATATACATGTGCAGGAGACTGATCACATAGTGCAGTAATGATATACATGTGCAGGAGACTGATCATATAGTGCAGTAATGATATACATGTGCAGGAGACTGATCATATAGTGCAGTAATGATATACATGTGCAGGAGACTGATCACATAGTGCAGTAATGATATACATGTGCAGGAGACTGATCACATAGTGCAGTAATGATATACATGTGCAGGAGACTGATCACATAGTGCAGTAATGATATACATGTGCAGGAGACTGATCATATAGTGCAGTAATGATATACATGTGCAGGAGACTGATCACATAGTGCGGTAATGATATACATGTGCAGGAGACTGATCACATAGTGCAGTAATGATATACATGTGCAGGAGACTGATCACATAGTGCAGTAATGATATACATGTGCAGGAGACTGATCATATAGTGCAGTAATGATATACATGTGCAGGAGACTGATCATATAGTGCAGTAATGATATACATGTGCAGGAGACTGATCATATAGTGCAGTAATGATATACATGTGCAGGAGACTGATCATATAGTGCAGTAATGATATACATGTGCAGGAGACTGATCATATAGTGCAGTAATGATATACATGTGCAGGATACTGATCACATAGTGCGGTAATGATATACATGTGCAGGAGACTGTTCACATAGTGCGGTAATGATATACATGTGCAGGAGACTGATGACATAGTGCGGTAATGATATACATGTGCAGGAGACTGATCATATAGTGCAGTAATGATATACATGTGCAGGAGACTGATCATATAGTGCAGTAATGATATACATGTGCAGGAGACTGATCATATAGTGCAGTAATGATATACATGTGCAGGAGACTGATCACATAGTGCAGTAATGATATACATGTGCAGGAGACTGATCACATAGTGCGGTAATGATATACATGTGCAGGAGACTGATCATATAGTGCAGTAATGATATACATGTGCAGGAGACTGATCACATAGTGCAGTAATGATATACATGTGCAGGAGACTGATCATATAGTGCAGTAATGATATACATGTGCAGGAGACTGATCACATAGTGCAGTAATGATATACATGTGCAGGAGACTGATCACATAGTGCAGTAATGATATACATGTGCAGGAGACTGATCATATAGTGCAGTAATGATATACATGTGCAGGAGACTGATCATATAGTGCAGTAATGATATACATGTGCAGGAGACTGTTCACATAGTGCGGTAATGATATACATGTGCAGGAGACTGATCACATAGTGCGGTAATGATATACATGTGCAGGAGACTGATCATATAGTGCAGTAATGATATACATGTGCAGGAGACTGATCACATAGTGCGGTAATGATATACATGTGCAGGAGACTGATGACATAGTGCGGTAATGATATACATGTGCAGGAGACTGATCATATAGTGCAGTAATGATATACATGTGCAGGAGACTGATCATATAGTGCAGTAATGATATACATGTGCAGGAGACTGATCACATAGTGCAGTAATGATATACATGTGCAGGAGACTGATCACATAGTGCGGTAATGATATACATGTGCAGGAGACTGATCATATAGTGCAGTAATGATATACATGTGCAGGAGACTGATCACATAGTGCAGTAATGATATACATGTGCAGGAGACTGATCATATAGTGCAGTAATGATATACATGTGCAGGAGACTGATCATATAGTGCAGTAATGATATACATGTGCAGGAGACTGCTCACATAGTGCAGTAATGATATACATGTGCAGGAGACTGATCATATAGTGCAGTAATGATATACATGTGCAGGAGACTGATCATATAGTGCGGTAATGATATACATGTGCAGGAGACTGATCATATAGTGCAGTAATGATATACATGTGCAGGAGACTGATCATATAGTGCAGTAATGATATACATGTGCAGGAGACTGATCATATAGTGCAGTAATGATATACATGTGCAGGAGACTGATCACATAGTGCAGTAATGATATACATGTGCAGGAGACTGATCACATAGTGCAGTAATGATATACATGTGCAGGAGACTGATCACATAGTGCAGTAATGATATACATGTGCAGGAGACTGATCACATAGTGCAGTAATGATATACATGTGCAGGAGACTGATCACATAGTGCAGTAATGATATACATGTGCAGGAGACTGATCACATAGTGCAGTAATGATATACATGTGCAGGAGACTGATCACATAGTGCGGTAATGATATACATGTGCAGGAGACTGATCACATAGTGCGGTAATGATATACATGTGCAGGAGACTGATCACATAGTGCAGTAATGATATACATGTGCAGGAGACTGATCACATAGTGCGGTAATGATATACATGTGCAGGAGACTGATCACATAGTGCAGTAATGATATACATGTGCAGGAGACTGATCACATAGTGCAGTAATGATATACATGTGCAGGAGACTGATCATATAGTGCAGTAATGATATACATGTGCAGGAGACTGATCATATAGTGCAGTAATGATATACATGTGCAGGAGACTGTTCATATAGTGCAGTAATGATATACATGTGCAGGAGACTGATCATATAGTGCAGTAATGATATACATGTGCAGGAGACTGTTCATATAGTGCAGTAATGATATACATGTGCAGGAGACTGATGACATAGTGCGGTAATGATATACATGTGCAGGAGACTGATCACATAGTGCAGTAATGATATACATGTGCAGGAGACTGATCACATAGTGCAGTAATGATATACATGTGCAGGAGACTGATCATATAGTGCAGTAATGATATACATGTGCAGGAGACTGATCACATAGTGCAGTAATGATATACATGTGCAGGAGACTGATCATATAGTGCAGTAATGATATACATGTGCAGGAGACTGATCATATAGTGCAGTAATGATATACATGTGCAGGAGACTGTTCATATAGTGCAGTAATGATATACATGTGCAGGAGACTGATGACATAGTGCGGTAATGATATACATGTGCAGGAGACTGATCATATAGTGCAGTAATGATATACATGTGCAGGAGACTGATGACATAGTGCGGTAATGATATACATGTGCAGGAGACTGATCATATAGTGCAGTAATGATATACATGTGCAGGAGACTGATCATATAGTGCAGTAATGATATACATGTGCAGGAGACTGCTCACATAGTGCAGTAATGATATACATGTGCAGGAGACTGATCATATAGTGCAGTAATGATATACATGTGCAGGAGACTGATCATATAGTGCGGTAATGATATACATGTGCAGGAGACTGATCATATAGTGCAGTAATGATATACATGTGCAGGAGACTGATCATATAGTGCAGTAATGATATACATGTGCAGGAGACTGATCATATAGTGCAGTAATGATATACATGTGCAGGAGACTGATCACATAGTGCAGTAATGATATACATGTGCAGGAGACTGATCACATAGTGCAGTAATGATATACATGTGCAGGAGACTGATCACATAGTGCAGTAATGATATACATGTGCAGGAGACTGATCACATAGTGCAGTAATGATATACATGTGCAGGAGACTGATCACATAGTGCAGTAATGATATACATGTGCAGGAGACTGATCACATAGTGCAGTAATGATATACATGTGCAGGAGACTGATCACATAGTGCGGTAATGATATACATGTGCAGGAGACTGATCACATAGTGCAGTAATGATATACATGTGCAGGAGACTGATCACATAGTGCAGTAATGATATACATGTGCAGGAGACTGATCACATAGTGCGGTAATGATATACATGTGCAGGAGACTGATCACATAGTGCAGTAATGATATACATGTGCAGGAGACTGATCATATAGTGCAGTAATGATATACATGTGCAGGAGACTGATCATATAGTGCAGTAATGATATACATGTGCAGGAGACTGATCATATAGTGCAGTAATGATATACATGTGCAGGAGACTGTTCATATAGTGCAGTAATGATATACATGTGCAGGAGACTGATCATATAGTGCAGTAATGATATACATGTGCAGGAGACTGTTCATATAGTGCAGTAATGATATACATGTGCAGGAGACTGATGACATAGTGCGGTAATGATATACATGTGCAGGAGACTGATCATATAGTGCAGTAATGATATACATGTGCAGGAGACTGATCATATAGTGCAGTAATGATATACATGTGCAGGAGACTGATCATATAGTGCAGTAATGATATACATGTGCAGGAGACTGTTCATATAGTGCAGTAATGATATACATGTGCAGGAGACTGATGACATAGTGCGGTAATGATATACATGTGCAGGAGACTGATCATATAGTGCAGTAATGATATACATGTGCAGGAGACTGATGACATAGTGCGGTAATGATATACATGTGCAGGAGACTGATCACATAGTGCAGTAATGATATACATGTGCAGGAGACTGATCACATAGTGCAGTAATGATATACATGTGCAGGAGACTGATCATATAGTGCGGTAATGATATACATGTGCGAGAAGCCGAATGCCGATATGTAATACAATAACCTGGGGCCGGGCTGACCAAGGGTTTCCCTGAACTCCGACTCACCTCCGGAGTCCGGGAACAGCCAGCGTTACCCCTGGTCAGCCACGGCCACTTACCACCACCATGCCGGCTGAAGCGACCTTCCTGTCAGCTGACTCGTGCAGTCAGCTGACCGGTGGGAACGTGACTCCGCCTCCTGCCGACATCACATGACAAACCCTCAAGCGAAGAACCCACGGCGTCATAGAAGGGGGGGGAGCCGTGAGTTTTATGGTCATCCCGCTCCTCCCACAATTACAGGCCAGCTGCGCAGGCCTTACCATATATATATATATCTCCTCTCCTCTGTATATATATACATATATATATGTGCTCGCCACACGCTATCCAGGTATATCTTACTATAATTCACTGCTTGTTCATTCATATATATATATATGTGCTCGCCGCACGCTATCCTGGTATATCTTACTATAATTCACTGCTTGTTCATTCATATATATATATGTACTCGCCGCACACTATCCAGGTATATCTTACTATAATTCACTGCTTGTTCATTCATATATATATATGTGCTCGCCGCACGCTATCCAGGTATATCTTACTATAATTCACTGCTTGTTCATTCATATATATATATATATGTACTCGCCGCACGCTATCCAGGTATATCTTACTATAATTCACTGCTTGTTCATTCATATATATGTACTCGCCGCACGCTATCCAGGTATATCTTACTATAATTCACTGCTTGTTCATTCATATATATATATATATGTGCTCGCCGCACACTATCCAGGTATATCTTACTATAATTCACTGCTTGTTCATTCATATATATATATATGTACTCGCCGCACACTATCCAGGTATATCTTACTATAATTCACTGCTTGTTCATTCATATATATATATATGTGCTCGCCGCACACTATCCAGGTATATCTTACTATAATTCACTGCTTGTTCATTCATATATATATATATGTACTCGCCGCACACTATCCAGGTATATCTTACTATAATTCACTGCTTGTTCATTCATATATATATATATATGTGCTCGCCGCACACTATCCAGGTATATCTTACTATAATTCACTGCTTGTTCATTCATATATATATATGTGCTCGCCGCACACTATCCAGGTATATCTTACTATAATTCACTGCTTGTTCATTCATATATATATATATGTGCTCGCCGCACACTATCCAGGTATATCTTACTATAATTCACTGCTTGTTCATTCATATATATATATATGTGCTCGCCGCACGCTATCCAGGTATATCTTACTATAATTCACTGCTTGTTCATTCATATATATATATGTGCTCGCCGCACACTATCCAGGTATATCTTACTATAATTCACTGCTTGTTCATTCATATATATATATATATGTGCTCGCCGCACGCTATCCAGGTATATCTTACTATAATTCACTGCTTGTTCATTTATATGGAAAGGCCTGCGCAGCTGGCCTGTAATTGTGGGAGGAGCGGGATGACTATAAAACCCACGGCTCTCCCCCCTTCTATGACGCCGTGGGTTCTTCGCTGAGGGTGTCACGTGATGTCGGCAGGAAGTGAAGTCACGTTCCCACCGGTCAGCTGACTGCACGAGTCAGCTGACAGGAAGGTCGCTTCAGCCGGCATGGTGGTGGTAAGTGGCCGTGGCTGACCGGGGGTAACGCTGGCGGTTCCCGGACTCCGGAGGTGAGGCGGAGTTCAGGGAAACCCTTGGTCAGCCCGGCCCCAGGTTATTGTATTACATATCTGCATTCGCCGGTAGCATTTTACGGTTTTCAGCTGTATATGATTACTTACGGCTTGCTGCGCATGTATATGGCTAATTTGTTATGCGAACAGCCTCCTACACAGGCATATCATTACCGCACTAGGTGAACGGCTTGCTGCGCATGTATGTGTTTTCTTATGGCTTGCTTTATTATGTGTTCAGCCTCCTACACGTGCATTTCATTACCGCACTATGTGAACAGCCTCCTGCACGTGCATTTCATTACCGCACTATGTGAACAGCCTCCTGCACGTGCATATCATTACCGCACTATGTGAACAGCCTCCTGCACGTGCATATCATTACCGTACTATGCGAACAGCCTCCTGCACGTGCATATCATTACCGCACTATGTGAACGGCTTGCTGCACATGCATACGATTACTTTATGTGAACAGACTCCTGCACGTGCAGATCATTGCCGCGCCATGTGAACGGCTTGCTGCGCATGTATATGATTACTGCATTGTGTGATAGGCTTCTTGCATATGTATTTGATTGCTGCATTGTGTGAACAGTCTCCTGCACATGTATATCATTACTGCACTATGATTACTGCATTGTGTGAACAGTCTCCTGCACATGCATATCATTATCGCACTGTGTTAGGCCTCTCGCACATGTATTTGATTGCTGCATTGTGTGAACAGTCTCCTGCACATGTATATCATTACTGCACTATGTGTTAGGCTTCTTGCACATGTATATCATTACTGCACTATGTGTTAGGCTTCTTGCACATGTATATGATTACCGCGCTACGTGATAGGCTTCTTGCGCATGTATATCATTACCGCACTATGTGATAGGCTTCTTGCACATGTTTATCATTACCGCACTATGTGAGCAGTCTCCTGCACATGTATATCATTACCGCACTATGTGATCAGTCTCCTGCACATGTATATCATTACTGCACTATATGATCAGTCTCCTGCACATGTATATCATTACCGCACTATATGATCAGTCTCCTGCACATGTATATCATTACCGCACTATGTCATCAGTCTCCTGCACATGTATATCATTACTGCACTATGTGATCAGTCTCCTGCACATGTATATCATTACTGCACTATGTGATCAGTCTCCTGCACATGTATATCATTACTGCACTATATGATCAGTCTCCTGCACATGTATATCATTACTGCACTATATGATCAGTCTCCTGCACATGTATATCATTACTGCACTATGTGATCAGTCTCCTGCACATGTATATCATTACCGCACTATGTGATCAGTCTCCTGCACATGTATAACATTACTGCACTATATGATCAGTCTCCTGCACATGTATAACATTACTGCACTATATGATCAGTCTCCTGCACATGTATAACATTACTGCACTATATGATCAGTCTCCTGCACATGTATATCATTACTGCACTATATGATCAGTCTCCTGCACATGTATATCATTACTGCACTATATGATCAGTCTCCTGCACATGTATAACATTACCGCTCTATGTGAACAGTCTCCTGCACATATATATCATTATCACATTTTGTAGTTCTGTGCTGCGGGGAGGATCTATATGTGTCTCCAGTATACTGAGACTCGCACACCTTTACACTCAATCGGACTCACCGCTCCGCCCCACCCTGTGGCCTTATGTTTCACCCCCACAGCTGCCAATCTGGTCAGTCTAAGGCTCGCTACACCAACAGCTGCGCTCACTTCTAACCTTTGTCTCTTAACTAACTTCCTCACAGTTTACTTTTCATTTATTTATATTTCTGTGTTTCCGGGCGGTGTGCCTCCAGCTGTTGTGAAGCTACGATTCTCGCTTATAGGAATCATGCCGTAGGGTTCATGCTGTACACATCCTGGTACCCATGCACGTTGGTAGGATTCATGCCGGTAACATTTATACGCCACACACGCTTTTAGGGTTCATTCGTTCTCTACGCACTTGTAGTTTTATACCGTACACACGCTTTTAGGGTCATACTGTACACCCCCTTTGTAAGGTTTATACTGCACACACGCTTGTATGATTCATACAGTACACACTTGTAGTGTTTATACCGTTTACTTGCCTACAGGTTTCATACTGTACACTCGCTTGTAGGATTATATTGTACATTCACCCTTAGGGTTCATGCTGTACGCTTGCTTGTAGCATTCATACTGCACTCACACTTGCGCATAGTTCGGGGGTGCATGCTTGTAGCATTTACTCTATACACACGCTTGTACATACTTGTAGCACTATGCTGCGTACACACTTATAAGATTCATGCTGTACACACTGTACACACGCTTGTTGGATTCTTACTTTACACGCGTTAGGATTATCCAGCACATTCGCCGGTAGCATTTATACGGTACACTCGCTCGCATAATTCATAAAGTTCATGCGGTGCATACCAATGTAGCATCCATTCTGTACACTTGCTCGTAGGTTACGTGGTATACACGCTTGTACTCGCCTGCAGGGTTCTTACTACACACGCTCTTGTAGGAGTCATGTTGTACACACTCATAGGATTCATACTTTGTACACGCTCATACGAGTCACACTGTACGCACGTTTATAGTATTACATGGCCCACGCTCATAAGATTACTACTGAGTATGCACTCATAAGGTTCGTGCTGCACACCCGCTCGCAGGACCTGTATCACGCATGTTTGGAGGGTTATATTACTCGGGTGCACGCGGGAATCAGGCTGCGCGTGCACTCGTGGCATGTGTTCTGTACATGCACTTGCGCTATTTGTGAAGTTCGTACGCCCGCAGTTTTGTGCAGCGCACATGCTCATACAGCACATGGGGTGTGGCCCTGTACGCAGGTATGTGGTTATAATAGTTACTACTTGCCGGCATTTTCTCTGCCATCAGGTCGTGGTTAGCTTCAGGCATTCACTGGTGGTCTATACGCGTTTATGGTTGGCCCGAGTATAGGTTCATCAAGTTGGTGGTATAGCCATGCTTAGCGGTTTACTTCAGTTTCACACGGGGCTGACCCAGTAAACCGTTGCAGACGGGGTATGTCTCATTATCGTTGGTACTGACATGCCTTCTGAACGACACTGACACTACGCATAGGTGGTATTTACCTGTTAAGCCTGTCATGTTACAGAAAGGGTACGTCGCATAATTGTTATGACTGACACGCCACACATAGGTGATGTATACCCATCATGCCTGCCACGCCTGCAGGGAGTACGTTGCACGGTTGTTACTGACACGCCTTCAGAACAGCAATAACGCCACACGTAGGTGATAAGATTTGTTTTATTATCCAAGTAATCACCTCATGAACCTGACACGTCTTCAGGTTGTGTTTACTTGTGTCGTCGGTGCACCTCTTTTACGATATAGTCACGTTCTCAAAAATCGGAATTCACGATGTTTTGGGTTGTAATGGTACTCGTATGAACTTTCGCACTTACCACTGGGCACACACTTATCTAGACTCAGTTACGCATATAATTCTCGTCCGACACATCTTCGCATACTTTCCCTCTCCTGGTTTAAAGAGTTTCTTATTGTTGTCCAAGTAATCACCTCATGAACCTGACACACTTTCAGGTTGTGATTGCTTGCGTTGTCGATGCGCTCCTTTCTCTGTGTAGTCATGTCCCAAAAATGTACTTCATGGTGTTCTAGGTTGATATGGTACTCGTTTAACGTTTCGCATTTGTCACCGGGCGCATACTCGTTTAGACCCGGTTACGCATACGATTCTCGTCCGACACGTCTTCGCATACTTTCCCTCTGTCTGGTTTAAAGTGCCGTACATTGTTCTCCAAGTAATCACCTCATGAACTTGACACGCTTTCAGGTTGTGATTGCTTGCGTTGTCGATGCGCTCCTTTCTATGTGTAGTCATGTCCCAAAAAGGTGCTTCATGGTGTTCTAGGTTGATATGGTACTCGTTTAACGTTTCGCATTTGTCACCGGGCGCATACTCGTTTAGACCCGGTTACGCATACGATTCTCGTCCGACACGTCTTCGCATACTTTCCCTCTGTTCTGGTTTAAAGTGTCGTACATTGTTCTCCAAGTAATCACCTCATGAACTTGACACGCTTTCAGGTTGTGATTGCTTGCGTTGTCGATGCGCTCCTTTCTATGTGTAGTCATGTCCCAAAAAGGTGCTTCATGGTGTTCTAGGTTGATATGGTACTCGTTTAACGTTTCGCACTTGTCACCGGGCGCATACTCGTCTAGGCCCGGTTACGCATACGATTCTCGTCCAACACGTCTTCGGATACTTTCCCTCTGTTCTGGTTTAAAGTGTCGTACATTGTTCTCCAAGTAATCACCTCATGAACCTGACACATTTTCAGGTTGTGATTGCTTGCGTTGTCGATGCGCTCCTTTCTCCGTGTAGTCTCGTTCCTAAAGATGCTCTTCAGGGTGTTCTAGGTTGTTAAGGTACTTGTATAACGTTTCGCTCTTGTCACCGGGCACATACTTGTCTAGGTCTGTCACGTATACAATTCTCACCCGTCACGTCTTCGGATACTCTCTCTCTGTCCTGGTGTTAGACGGTCAGCTATGTTATAGATAAATGAGCTTGGCTAGACGGTTAGTTTGGCTGTCCCTACTACATACATTTACTTTCGCATGTGCTCACGTTGAAGGAGTCCAGTATATTGCAGCAGATGCCTTGTCCGCAAATACGCAAAAATTTATGGTACGGCGTGGAACTCGTTTTCCAAATCCAGATCCAAGCACGCCGAGGGCGACAAGATTTCAGTTCCCTTCCTATTAGCATATGTCGGGTTTTGCCATTCCACACTGCATTTATCCCACAATACTTTTAAGAGTTATCTAGCCGGTATCCAACACCATTTATCCTTGACCAATACCCGTAGTTACTCCATACTCTCTTCTCGCTTGGTGAAGTCCGCTCTGAAGGGCATCCTTGAGAAGGAAGTCCCTCGCAGCCCAGTCAGACAACCATTCACAGGCAACGTGTTCAGGCAGTTGTCCGACTTGTTAGACCCCACACCATTGGGTATCCGTGATAGCCTCACATTAAATGCGGCCGTGTACCTTGCCTGTTATGGGTTTCTCAGACCGGGTGAGTGTACAACTCGGACCATTAACGCGCCCTATCCTAAGGTCAGTCAGCTGTCACATGTCTCTGATCATTTCCAGCTGTCCCTCAGTCAGACCAAGACCTCGTCACCGGGTCAAACTGTGGTTGTTCGGTTTTCCCCACCGTGCACAAAGGGTGTCCTGCCACAGTCCTCCGTGAATTGTTGGATGCCTGTGTTAACCTATCAGCTGACGACCTTTACTCCATTTCAGGTCCTACCCGCTAACTACTTCTCAGTTAATCAAACATTTACGCATTTCGGTCGGGTCGCTGGGAGGAGTCCCGACTTCATTATCCGGTCACTCCTTCCGTATTGGCGCAGCTACAGCCAATTCTAAGCACGGGGTCCCAGCCCACGTAATCATGAAATTAGGATGTTGGAAATGAGGATGCTACATGCAGTATTTCCCTAACCCTCGCAAAGAAATGGCTAGCGCATTCCAGTCTCTTGTGTTGTAATCCGCAATAAACAAATGTTTGTTTAAATCCGGGTTTTGCCCTCTTTTCCAGGCATATTCTTTACGCCGCAGTTATGGCACACTCCAAACTGCTTAGTTCAGGTTGATAGGTTATTGGTTACAGTTGGTTGTTAGGTTAGTATTAGGGTTTTACGCATTTCAGTCATGTAGCGACGACCACAAATATATATATATATGTGCTCGCCGCACACTATCCAGGTATATCTTACTATAATTCACTGCTTGTTCATTCATATATATATATGTACTCGCCGCACACTATCCAGGTATATCTTACTATAATTCACTGCTTATTCATTCATATATATATATATATATGTGCTCGCCGCACGCTATCCAGGTGTATCTTACTATAATTCACTGCTTGTTCATTCATATATATATATGTACTCGCCGCACACTATCCAGGTATATCTTACTATAATTCACTGCTTGTTCATTCATATATATATATATATGTGCTCGCCGCACGCTATCCAGGTATATCTTACTATAATTCACTGCTTGTTCATTCATATATATATATATATGGACTCGCCGCACGCTATCCAGGTATATCTTACTATATTTCACTGCTTGTTCATTCATATATATATATATATGTGCTCGCCGCACACTATCCAGGTATATCTTACTATAATTCACTGCTTGTTCATTTATATATATATATATATATGTGCTCGCCGCACGCTATCCAGGTATATCTTACTATAATTCACTGCTTGTTCATTCATATATATATATGTACTCGCCGCACACTATCCAGGTATATCTTACTATAATTCACTGCTTGTTCATTCATATATATATATGTACTCGCCGCACGCTATCCAGGTATATCTTACTATAATTCACTGCTTGTTCATTCATATATATATATATGTGCTCGCCGCACACTATCCAGGTATATCTTACTATAATTCACTGCTTGTTCATTCATATATATATATGTACTCGCCGCACGCTATCCAGGTATATCTTACTATAATTCACTGCTTGTTCATTCATATATATATATATATGTGCTCGCCGCACACTATCCAGGTATATCTTACTATAATTCACTGCTTGTTCATTCATATATATATATATATATGTACTCGCCGCACGCTATCCAGGTATATCTTACTATAATTCACTGCTTGTTCATTCATATATATATATATGTACTCGCCGCACGCTATCCAGGTATATCTTACTATAATTCACTGCTTGTTCATTCATATATATATATGTACTCGCCGCACACTATCCAGGTATATCTTACTATAATTCACTGCTTGTTCATTCATATATATATATGTGCTCGCCGCACGCTATCCAGGTATATCTTACTATAATTCACTGCTTGTTCATTCATATATATATATGTGCTCGCCGCACGCTATCCAGGTATATCTTACTATAATTCACTGCTTGCTCATTCATATATATATATATATGTGCTCGCCGCACACTATCCAGGTATATCTTACTATAATTCACTGCTTGTTCATTCATATATATATATATATGTACTCGCCGCACACTATCCAGGTAGATCTTACTATAATTCACTGCTTGTTCATTCATATATATATATGTGCTCGCCGCACGCTATCCTGGTATATCTTACTATGATTCACTGCTTGTTCATTCATATATATATATATGTGCTTGCTGCACGCTATCCAGGTATATCTTACTATAATTCACTGCTTGTTCATTCATATATATATATATATATATATATATATGTGTACTTGCCGCACACTATCCTGGTATATCTTACTATAATTCACTGCTTGTTCATTCATATATATATATGTGCTCGCCGCACACTATCCAGGTATATCTTACTATAATTCACTGCTTGTTCATTCATATATATATATATATATACTCGCCGCACACTATCCAGATATATCTTATTATAATTCACTGCTTGTTCATTCATATATATATATATGGGCTCGCCGCACGCTATCCAGGTATATCTTACTATAATTCACTGCTTGTTCATTCATATATATATATATGTGCTCGCCGCACACTATCCAGGTATATCTTACTATAATTCACTGCTTGTTCATTCATATACATATATATATGTGCTCACCGCACGCTATCCAGGTATATCTTACTATAATTCACTGCTTGTTCATTCATATATATATATGTGCTCGCCGCACGCTATCCAGGTATATCTTACTATAATTCACTGCTTGTTCATTCATATATATATATATATATATATGTGCTCGCCGCACGGTATCCAGGTATATCTTACTATAATTCACTGCTTGTTCATTCATATATATATATATATGTGCTCGCCGCACGGTATCCAGGTATATCTTACTATAATTCACTGCTTGTTCATTCATATATATATATATACTCGCCGCACACTATCCAGGTATATCTTACTATAATTCACTGCTTGTTCATTCATATATATATATATGTGCTCGCTGCACGCTATCCAGGTATATCTTACTATAATTCACTGCTTTTTCATTCATATATATATATATATATATGCTCGCGGCACACTATCCTGGTATATCTTACTATAATTCACTGCTTGTTCATTCATATATATATATGTGCTCGCCGCACGCTATCCAGGTATATCTTACTATAATTCACTGCTTGTTCATTCATATATATATATATATATATGTGCTCGCCGCACACTATCCTGGTATATCTTACTATAATTCACTGCTTGTTCATTCATATATATATATATATATATATATATATATGTACTCGCCGCACGCTATCCAGGTATATCTTACTATAATTCACTGCTTGTTCATTCATATATATATATGTGCTCGCCGCACACTATCCAGGTGTATCTTACTATAATTCACTGCTTGTTCATTCATATATATATATATATATATATATATGTACTCGCCGCACGCTATCCAGGTATATCTTACTATAATTCACTGCTTGTTCATTCATATATATATATATATATATATGTACTCGCCGCACGCTATCCAGGTATATCTTACTATAATTCACTGCTTGTTCATTCATATATATATATGTGCTCGCCGCACGGTATCCAGGTATATCTTACTATAATTCACTGCTTGTTCATTCATATATATATATATATGTGCTCGCCGCACACTATCCAGGTATATCTGTTACGCCGAGCGCTCCGGGTCCCCTCTCCTCCCCGGAGCGCTCGCAACATCCTCGCTACGGCAGCGCCCCGGTCAGATCCACTGACCGGGTGCGCTGCGATACCGCCTCCAGCCGGGATGCGAGTCGCGATGCGGGTGGTGCCCGCTCGCGATGCGCACCCCGGCTTCCGTACCTGACTCGCTCTCCCTCGGTCCTGTCCCGGCGCGCGCGGCCCCGCTCCCTAGGGCGCGCGCGCGCCGGGTCTCTGCGATTTAAAGGGCCACTGCGCCACTGATTGGCGCAGTGGTTCCAATTAGTGTCTTCACCTGTGCACTCCCTATTTATACCTCACTTCCCCTGCACTCCCTCGCCGGATCTTGTTGCCCTTGTGCCTAGTGAAAGCGTTCCCTTGTGTGTTCCTAGCCTGTGTTCCAGACCTCCTGCCGTTGCCCCTGACTACGATCCTTGCTGCCTGCCCCGACCTTCTGCTACGTCCGACCTTGCCTTTGTCTACTCCCTTGTACCGCGCCTATCTTCAGCAGTCAGAGAGGTTGAGCCGTTGCTAGTGGATACGACCTGGTTACTACCGCCGCAGCAAGACCATCCCGCTTTGCGGCGGGCTCTGGTGAACACCAGTAGTAACTTAGAACCGGTCCACTAGCACGGTCCACGCCAATCCCTCTCTGGCACAGAGGATCCACCTCCTGCCAGCCGGCATCGTGACAGTAGATCCGGCCATGGATCCTGCTGAAGTTCCTTTGCCAGTTGTCGCCGACCTCACCACGGTGGTCGCCCAGCAGTCACAACAGATAGCGCAACAAGGCCACCAGCTGTCTCAACTGACCGTGATGCTACAGCAGCTACTACCACAGCTTCAGCAATCATCTCCTCCGCCAGCTCCTGCACCTCCTCCGCAGCGAGTGGCCGCTTCCAGCCTACGACTATCCTTGCCGGATAAATTTGATGGGGACTCTAAGTTTTGCCGTGGCTTTCTTTCACAATGTTCCCTGCACTTGGAGATGATGTCGGACCAGTTTCCTACTGAAAGGTCTAAGGTGGCTTTCGTAGTCAGCCTTCTGTCTGGAAAAGCTCTGTCATGGGCCACACCGCTCTGGGACCGCAATGACCCCGTCACTGCCTCCGTACACTCCTTCTTCTCGGAAATTCGAAGTGTGTTTGAGGAACCTGCCCGAGCCTCTTCTGCTGAGACTGCCCTGCTGAACCTGGTCCAGGGTAATTCTTCCGTTGGCGAGTACGCCATACAATTCCGTACTCTTGCTTCCGAATTATCCTGGAATGATGAGGCCCTCTGCGCGACCTTTAAAAAAGGCCTATCCAGCAACATTAAAGATGTTCTGGCCGCACGAGAAATTCCTGCTAACCTACATGAACTCATTCATCTAGCCACTCGCATTGACATGCGTTTTTCCGAGAGGCGTCAGGAGCTCCGCCAGGATATGGACTTTGTTCGCACGAGGCGTTTTTTCTCCCCGGCTCCTCTCTCCTCTGGTCCTCTGCAATCCGTTCCTGTGCCTCCCGCCGTGGAGGCTATGCAAGTTGACCGGTCTCGCCTGACACCTCAAGAGAGGACACGACGCCGCATGGAGAATCTCTGCCTGTACTGTGCCGGTACCGAACACTTCCTGAAGGATTGTCCTATCCGTCCTCCCCGCCTGGAAAGACGTACGCTGACTCCGCACAAAGGTGAAACAGTCCTTGATGTCAACTCTGCTTCTCCACGCCTTACTGTGCCTGTGCGGATATCTGCCTCTACCTTCTTCTTCTCCACTAAGGCCTTCTTGGATTCCGGATCTGCAGGAAACTTTATTTTGGCCTCTCTCATCAACAGGTTCAACATCCCAGTGACCAGTCTCGCCAGACCCCTCTACATCAATTGCGTTAACAATGAAAGATTGGACTGTGCCGTGCGTTACCGCACGGAACCCCTCCTAATGTGCATCGGACCTCATCACGAAAAAATTGAGTTTTTGGTCCTCCCCAATTGCACTTCCGAAATTCTCCTTGGACTACCATGGCTTCAACGCCATTCCCCTACCCTGGATTGGTCCACAGGGGAGATCAAGAGCTGGGGTACCTCTTGTTTCAAGGACTGCCTTAAACCAGTTCCCAGTACTCCCTGCCGTGACTCTGTGGTTCCCCCTGTAACCGGTCTCCCTAAGGCCTATATGGACTATGCTGACGTATTTTGCAAAAAACAAGCTGAGACTTTACCTCCTCACAGGCCTTATGACTGTCCTATTGACCTCCTCCCGGGCACTACTCCACCCCGGGGCAGAATTTATCCTCTGTCCGCCCCAGAGACTCTTGCTATGTCTGAATACATCCAGGAAAATTTAAAAAAGGGCTTTATCCGTAAATCCTCCTCTCCTGCCGGAGCCGGATTTTTCTTTGTGTCAAAAGAAGATGGCTCCCTACGTCCTTGCATTGATTACCGCGGACTTAATAAAATCACGGTAAAGAACCGCTACCCCCTACCTCTTATCTCTGAACTCTTTGATCGCCTCCAAGGTGCCCACATCTTTACCAAACTGGACTTAAGAGGTGCTTATAATCTCATCCGCATCAGGGAGGGGGATGAATGGAAAACGGCATTTAACACCAGAGATGGACACTTTGAGTATCTGGTCATGCCCTTTGGCCTTTGCAACGCCCCTGCCGTCTTCCAAGACTTTGTTAATGAAATTTTTCGTGATCTCTTATATTCCTGTGTTGTTGTGTATCTGGACGATATCCTGATTTTTTCTGCCAACCTAGAAGAACACCGCCAGCATGTCCGCATGGTTCTTCAGAGACTTCGTGACAATCAACTTTATGCCAAAATGGAGAAATGTCTGTTTGAATGTCAATCTCTTCCTTTCCTAGGATACTTGGTCTCTGGCCAGGGACTACAAATGGATCCAGACAAACTCTCTGCCGTCTTAGATTGGCCACGCCCCTCCGGACTCCGTGCTATCCAACGATTTTTGGGGTTCGCCAATTATTACAGACAATTTATTCCACATTTTTCCACCATTGTGGCTCCTATCGTGGCTTTAACCAAGAAGAATGCCAATCCTAAGTCCTGGTCTCCTCAAGCGGAAGACGCCTTTAAACGACTCAAGTCTGCCTTCTCTTCTGCTCCCGTGCTCTCCAGACCTGACCCATCTAAACCCTTCCTATTGGAGGTTGATGCCTCCTCAGTAGGAGCTGGAGCGGTTCTTCTACAAAAAAATTCTTCCGGGCATGCTGTTACTTGTGGTTTTTTTTTCTAGGACCTTCTCTCCGGCGGAGAGGAACTACTCCATTGGGGATCGAGAGCTACTGGCCATTAAATTAGCACTTGAGGAATGGAGGCATCTGCTGGAGGGATCAAAATTTCCAGTTATCATTTACACCGATCACAAGAATCTCTCCTATCTCCAGTCTGCCCAACGGCTGAATCCTCGCCAGGCCAGGTGGTCTCTGTTCTTTGCCCGGTTTAATTTTGAAATTCACTTTCGCCCTGCCGACAAGAACATTAGGGCCGATGCTCTCTCTCGTTCCTCGGATGCCTCGGAAGTAGAGCTCTGTCCGCAACACATCATTCCTCCTGACTGCCTGATCTCCACTTCTCCAGCCTCCATCAGGCAAACTCCTCCAGGGAAGACCTTTGTCTCTCCACGCCAACGCCTCGGAATCCTCAAATGGGGTCACTCCTCCCATCTCGCAGGCCATGCGGGCATCAAGAAATCCTTGCAACTCATCTCTCGTTTCTATTGGTGGCCGACTCTGGAGACGGATGTTGTTGATTTTGTGCGGGCCTGTACTGTCTGTGCCCGGGATAAGACTCCTCGCCAGAAGCCTGCTGGTCTCCTTCACCCTCTGCCTGTCCCCGAACAGCCTTGGTCTCTGATTGGTATGGACTTTATTACAGACTTACCCCCATCCCGTGGCAACACTGTTGTTTGGGTGGTCGTTGATCGATTTTCCAAGATGGCACATTTTATTCCTCTTCCTGGTCTTCCTTCAGCGCCTCAGTTGGCAAAACAATTTTTTGTACACATTTTTCGTCTTCACGGGTTGCCCACGCAGATCGTCTCGGATAGAGGCGTCCAATTCGTGTCAAAATTCTGGAGGGCTCTCTGTCAACAACTCAAGATTAAATTAAACTTCTCTTCTTCTTATCATCCTCAATCCAAAGGGCAAGTAGAAAGAATTAACCAGGTCCTGGGTGATTATTTACGGCATTTTGTTTCCTCCCGCCAGGATGACTGGGCAGATCTTCTACCATGGGCCGAATTCTCGTACAACTTCAGAGTCTCTGAATCTTCTTCCAAATCCCCATTTTTCGTGGTGTACGGCCGTCACCCTCTTCCCCCCCTCCCTACTCCCTTGCCCTCTGGTTTGCCCGCTGTGGATGAAATAACTCGTGATCTTTCCACCATATGGAAAGAGACCCAAAATTCTCTCTTACAGGCTTCATCACGCATGAAGAAGTTTGCCGATAAGAAAAGAAGAGCTCCCCCCATTTTTTCTCCCGGAGACAAGGTATGGCTCTCCGCTAAATATGTCCGCTTCCGTGTTCCCAGCTACAAATTGGGACCACGCTATCTTGGTCCTTTCAAAGTCTTGTGCCAAATTAACCCTGTCTCTTACAAACTTCTTCTTCCTCCTTCTCTTCGTATTCCTAATGCCTTTCATGTCTCTCTTCTTAAACCACTCATCATCAACCGTTTCTCTCCCAAACTTATTTCTCCCACTCCTGTCTCCGGTTCTTCGGACATCTTCTCTGTAAAGGAGATACTGGCCTCCAAAAAGGTCAGAGGAAAAACTTTTTTTTTAGTTGACTGGGAGGGCTGTGGTCCTGAAGAGAGATCCTGGGAACCTGAGGACAATATCCTAGATAAAAGTCTGGTCCTCAGGTTCTCAGGCTCTAAGAAGAGGGGGAGACCCAAGGGGGGGGGGTACTGTTACGCTGAGCGCTCCGGGTCCCCGCTCCTCCCCGGAGCGCTCGCAACATCCTCGCTACGGCAGCGCCCCGGTCAGATCCACTGACCGGGTGCGCTGCGATACCGCCTCACCGGGATGCGAGTCGCGATGCGGGTGGCGCCCGCTCGCGATGCGCACCCCGGCTTCCGTACCTGACTCGCTCTCCCTCGGTCCTGTCCCGGCGCGCGCGGCCCCGCTCCCTAGGGCGCGCGCGCGCCGGGTCTCTGCGATTTAAAGGGCCACTGCGCCACTGATTGGCGCAGTGGTTCCAATTAGTGTCTTAACCTGTGCACTCCCTATTTATACCTCACTTCCCCTGCACTCCCTCGCCGGATCTTGTTGCCCTTGTGCCTAGTGAAAGCGTTTCCTTGTGTGTTCCTAGCCTGTGTTCCAGACCTCCTGCCGTTGCCCCTGACTACGATCCTTGCTGCCTGCCCCGACCTTCTGCTACGTCCGACCTTGCCTTTGTCTACTCCCTTGTACCGCGCCTATCTTCAGCAGTCAGAGAGGTTGAGCCGTTGCTAGTGGATACGACCTGGTTACTACCGCCGCAGCAAGACCATCCCGCTTTGCGGCGGGCTCTGGTGAAAACCAGTAGTAACTTAGAACCGGTCCACTAGCACGGTCCACGCCAATCCCTCTCTGGCACAGAGGATCCACCTCCTGCCAGCCGGCATCGTGACAATATCTTACTATAATTCACTGCTTGTTCATTCATATATATATATGTGCTCGCCGCACACTATCCTGGTATATCTTACTATAATTCACTGCTTGTTCATTCATATATATATATGTGCTCGCCGCACACTATCCAGGTGTATCTTACTATAATTCACTGCTTGTTCATTCATATATATATATGTACTCGCCGCACGCTATCCAGGTATATCTTACTATAATTCACTGCTTGTTCATTCATATATATATATGTACTCGCCGCACACTATCGAGGTATATCTTACTATAATTCACTGCTTGTTCATTCATATATATATATGTGCTCACCGCATGCTATCCAGGTATATCTTACTATAATTCACTGCTTGTTCATTCATATATATATATATGTGCTCGCCGCACGCTATCCAGATATATCTTACTATAATTCACTGCTTGTTCATTCATATATATATATATATGTGCTCGCCGCACGCTATCCAGGTATATCTTACTATAATTCACTGCTTGTTCATTCATATATATATATATGTGCTCGCCGCACACTATCCAGGTATATCTTACTATAATTCACTGCTTGTTCATTCATATATATATATATATATGTGCTCGCCGCACACTATCCAGGTATATCTTACTTTAATTCACTGCTTGTTCATTCATATATATATATATATGTGCTCTCCGCACGCTATCCAGGTATATCTTACTATAATTCACTGCTTGTTCATTCATATATATATATGTGCTCGCCGCACGCTATCCATGTATATCTTACTATAATTCACTGCTTGTTCATTCATATATATATA
>NW_026609781.1:100772-158272 GCF_029499605.1 Hyla sarda
GTAACACTCTAATATAATATATCATTCCCCCCCAGGTAATACTCTAATATAATATGTCATCCCCCCCACTCTAATATAATATATCACCCCCTCCCAGGTAACACTCTAATATAATATATCATCCCCCCCAGATAACACTCTAATATAATTTATCGCCCCCCCCCCCAGGTAACACTCTAATATAATATATCATCCCCCCCAGGTAACACTCTAATATAATATGTCATCCCCCCCCCAGGTAACACTCTAATATAATATATCATTCCCCCCCAGGTTACACTCTAATATAATATGTCATCCCCCCCCCAGGTAACACTCTAATATAATATATCATCCCCCCCCCAGGTGACACTGTAATATAATATATCCCCCCCCAGGTAACACTCTAATATAATATATCATCCCCCCCCCCAGGTGACACTCTAATATAATATATCCCCCCCCAGGTAACACTCTAATATGTCATCCCCCCCAGATAACACTCTAATATAATATGTCATCCCCCCCGGTAACACTCTAATATAATATATGCACCCCCCCCCAGGTAACACTCTAATATAATATGTCATCCCCCCCAGGTAACACTCTAATATAATATATCATCCCCCCCCAGGTAACACTCTAATATAATATGTCATCCCCCCAGGTAACACTCTAATATAATATATCCCCCCCCCAGGTAACACTCTAATATAATATATCATCCCCCCCAGGTAACACTCTAATATAATATGTCATCCCCCCCCCAGGTAACACTCTAATATAATATGTCATCCCCCCCAGGTAACACTCTAATATAATATGTCATCCCCCCCCCAGGTAACACTCTAATATAATATATCCCCCCCCCCAGGTAACACTCTAATATAATATATCATCCCCTCCAGGTAATACTCTAATATAATATGTCACCCCCCCCCAGGTAACACTCTAATATAGTATATCATCTCCTCCCAGTTAACACTCTAATATAATTGATTGCCCCCCCCCCCAGATAACACTCTAATATAATATATCATTTCCCCCCCCCCAGGTAATACTCTAATATTATATATCATCCCCTTCCCCCCCCAGGTAACACTCTAATATAATATATCATCCCCCCAGGTAACACTCTAATATAATATGTCATCCCCCCCCAGATAACACTCTAATATAATTTATCGCCCCCCCAGGTAACACTCTAATATAATATGTCATCCCCCCCCAGGTAACACTCTGATATAATATATCATTCCCCCCGCAGGTAATACTCTAATATAAAATGTCATCCCCCCCAGGTAACACTCTAATATAATATGTCATCCCCCCCCAGGTAACACTCTAATATAATATATAACCCCCACCCCCAGATAACGCTCTAATATAATATATCATCCCCTCCAGGTAACACTCTAATATAATATATCATCCCCCCCAGGTAACACTCTAATATAATATATCGCCCCCTCCCCAGGTGACACTCTAATATAATATATCACCCCCCCCCCCCAGGTAACACTCTAATATAATATGTCATCCCCCCCAGGTAACACTCTAATATAATATATCGCCCCCCCAGGTGACACTCTAATATAATTTATCATCCCCCCCAGGTAACACTCTAATATAATATATCATCCCCCCCAGTTAACACTCTAATATAATATGTCATCACATGTCTGTCACGCTGTACACAGGATCCTGACAGTAGGTAGATCTACAATATCCTGTCACCCTGGGGCTGATTCTTCACGTCCTGGTGCCACCATCTGGGACATTGAGGATAAATCTGGAAGAGTTTTTGTGACAGAATTTGTAGGTGTGACCTTCTAGAAACCAAGTTCCTGTAGTTTCACATCCCCCAATCATCTCCAGATCCCCGATCATCTCCAGATCCCCCGATCACCTCCAGATCCCCCAATCACCTCCAGATCCCCCGATCATCTCCAGATCCCCCGATCATCTCCAGATCCCCCTATCATCTCCAGATCCCCCAATCATCTCCAGATCCCCCGATCACCTCCAGATCCTTTAATCATCTCCCAGATCCCCCGGTCATCTCCAGATCCCCCGGTCATCTCCAGATCCCCCGGTCATCTCCAGATCCCCCGGTCATCTCCAGATCCCCCGGTCATCTCCAGATCCCCCGGTCATCTCCAGATCCCCCGGTCATCTCCAGATCCCCCGGTCATCTCCAGATCCCCCGATCATCTCCAGATCCCCCGATCATCTCCAGATCCCCGATCATCTCCAGATCCCCCGATCATCTCCAGATCCCCCGATCACCTCCAGATCCCCCGATCACCTCCAGATCCCCCGATCACCTCCAGATCCCCCGATCACCTCCAGATCCTCCGATCATCTCCAGATCCTCCGATCATCTCCAGATCCCCTGGTCATCTCCCAGATCCCCAGGTCATCTCCAGATCCCCAGGTCATCTCCAGATCCCCAGGTCATCTCCAGATCCCCCGATCATCTCCAGATCCCCCGATCATCTCCAGATCCCCCAATCATCTCCAGATCCCCCGATCACCTCCAGATCCTTTAATCATCTCCCAGATCCCCCGGTCATCTCCAGATCCCCCGGTCATCTCCAGATCCCCCGGTCATCTCCAGATCCCCCGGTCATCTCCAGATCCCCCGGTCATCTCCAGATCCCCCGGTCATCTTCAGATCCCCCGATCATCTCCAGATCCCCCGATCATCTCCAGATCCCCCGATCATCTCCAGATCCCCCGATCACCTCCAGATCCCCCGATCAACTCCAGATCCCCCGATCACCTCCAGATCCCCCGATCATCTCCAGATCCTCCGATCATCTCCAGATCCCCTGGTCATCTCCCAGATCCCCAGGTCATCTCCAGATCCCCAGGTCATCTCCAGATCCCCCGATCATCTCCAGATCCCCCGATCATCTCCAGATCCCCCGATCATCTCCAGATCCCCCGATCATCTCCAGATCCCCCGATCATCTCCAGATCCCCCGATCATCTCCAGATCCCCCGATCATCTCCAGATCCCCCGATCATCTCCAGATCCCCCGATCATCTCCAGATCCCCCGATCATCTCCAGATGCCCCGATCATGTCCCAGATGCCCCGATCATGTCCCAGATCCCCCGATCATTTCCAGATCCCTTGATCATCTCCCAGATCCCCCCATATATATAATTGTTTTGATGACATTGTAGATCTTTACACCCTGAAGACTTATTTATGTTTTCTACTCTAAGGGATCGTCTGTGTTTGTTATCCTCACGAAACTTATAACAACCCCGGAGCAAGTGCAAGACCACTGTCCGGAGGTGAGTACTCGAAAGCGGGACCCCAGTCAGGACAGGCCTGGGCTTAGATGGTGCCCTGTGTGGTACTTTCTATGGATGCCTCCTCTTCTAATATAGAATTATGGCCCCAATAATACAATGATACACGGCCCTAATAACTGCCCCATCACATATAATGCTACCAAATCAGTTAACTGGGGAATGGATCCTATATATCTGTGGGATCGGGCCCTACTGTGGGATCAGTCCATCCAAACCAGAGAGGCCCCACAGTAATGACAGGTGAGGGGCCCTTCATCCAGATACCAGAGAGGCCCCGCAGTAATGACAGGTGAGGGGCCCTTCATCCAGGTATTGGAGAGGCCCCCGCAGTAATGACAGGTGAGGGGCCCTTTATCCAGGTACCATAGAGGCCCCGCAGTAATGACAGGTGAAGGGCCCTTTATCCAGGTACCATAGAGGCCCCGCAGTAATGACAGGTGAGGGGCCCTTCATGCTGGTACCATAGAGGCCCCCGCAGTAATGACAGGTGAGGGGCCCTTCATCCTGGTACCATAGAGGCCCCGCAGTAATGACAGGTGAGGGGCCCTTCATCCAGGTACCAGAGAGGCCCCCGCAGTAATGACAGGTGAGGGGCCCTTCATCCAGGTACCATAGAGGCCCCGCAGTAATGACAGGTGAAGGGCCCTTCATCCAGGTACCAGAGAGGCCCCCGCAGTAATGACAGGTGAGGGGCCCTTCATCCAGGTACTAGAAAGGCCCCCGCAGTAATGACAGGTGAGGGGCCCTTCATCCAGGTACCAGAGAGGTACCCGCAGTAATGACAGGTGAGGGGCCCCCATCCAGGTACCATAGAGGCCCCCGCAGTAATGACAGGTGAGGGGCCCTTCATCTGGATACCATAGAGGCCCCGCAGTAATGACAGGTGAGGGGCCCTTCATCCAGGTACCATAGATGCCCTGCAGTAATGATAGGTGAAGGGCCCTTCATCCAGGCACCATAGAGGCCCCCGCAGTAATGACAGGTGAGGGGCCCTTCATCTGGATACCATAGAGGCCCCGCAGTAATGACAGGTGAGGGGCCCTTCATCCAGGTACCATAGATGCCCTGCAGTAATGATAGGTGAAGGGCCCTTCATCCAGGCACCATAGAGGCCCCCGCAGTAATGACAGGTGAGGGGCCCTTCATCCAGGTACTATAGAGGCTCCGTAGTAATGACAGGTGAGGGGCCCTTCATCCAGGTACCATAGAGGCCCCCCCGCAGTAATGACAGGTGAGGGGCCCTTCATCCAGGTACTATAGAGGCTCCGTAGTAATGACAGGTGAGGGGCCCTTCATCCAGGTACCATAGAGGCTCCGCAGTAATGACAGGTGAGGGGCCCTTCATCCAGGTACCATAGAGGCCCCGCAGTAATGACAGGTGAGGGGCCCTTCATCCAGGTACCATAGAGGCCCCGCAGTAATGACAGGTGAGGGGCCCTTCATCCAGGTACCATAGAGGCCCCGCAGTAATGACAGGTGAGGGGCCCTTCATCCAGGTATCATAGAGGCCCCCGCAGTAATGACAGGTGAGGGGCCCTTCATCCAGGTACCAGAGAGGCCCCGCAGTAATGACAGATGAGGGGCCCATCATCCAGGTACCATAGAGGCACCGCAGTAATGACAGGTGAGGGGCCCTTCATCCAGGTACCATAGAGGCCCCCGCAGTAATGACAGGTGAGGGGCCCTTCATCTGGATACCATAGAGGCCCCGCAGTAATGACAGGTGAGGGGCCCTTCATCCAGGTACAATAGATGCCCTGCAGTAATGATAGGTGAAGGGCCCTTCATCCAGGTACCAGAGAGGCCCCGCAGTAATGACAGGTGAGGGGCCCTTTATCCAGGTACCAGAGAGGCCCCGCAGTAATGACAGGTGAGGGGCCCTTCATCCAGGTACCATAGAGGCCCCGCAGTAATGACAGGTGAGGGGCCCTTCATCCAGGAACCATAGAGGCCCCGCAGTAATGACAGGTGAGGGGCCCTTCATCCAGGTACCATAGAGGCCCCGCAGTAATGACAGGTGAGGGGCCCTTCATCCAGGTACCATAGAGGCCCCGCAGTAATGACAGGTGAGGGGCCCTTCATCCAGGTACCATAGAGGCCCCGCAGTAATGACAGGTGAGGGGCCCTTCATCCAGGTACCATAGAGGCCCCGCAGTAATGACAGGTGAGGGGCCCTTCATCCAGGTACCAGAGAGGCCCCGCAGTAATGACAGGTGAGGGGCCCTTCATCCAGGTACCATAGAGGCCCCGCAGTAATGACAGGTGAGGGGCCCTTCATCCAGGTACCATAGAGGCCCCGCAGTAATGACAGATGAGGGGCCCTTCATCCAGGCACCATAGAGGCCCCCGCAGTAATGACAGGTGAGGGGCCCTTCATCCAGGCACCATAGAGGCCCCCGCAGTAATGACAGGTGAGGGGCCCTTCATCCAGGTATCGGAGAGGCCCCCGCAGTAATAACAGATGAGGGGCCCTTTATCCAGGTACCAGAGAGGCCCGCAGTAATGACAGGTGAGGGGCCCTTCATCCAGGTACCATAGAGGCCCCCGCAGTAATGACAGGTGAGGGGCCCTTCATCCAGGTACCATGGAGGCCCCGCAGTAATGACAGGTGAGGGGCCCTTCATCCAGGTACCATAGAGGCCCCGCAGTAATGACAGGTGAGGGCCCCTTCATCCAGGTACCATAGAGGCCCCGCAGTAATGACAGGTGAGGGGCCCTTCATCCAGGCACCATAGAGGCCCCCGCAGTAATGAAAGATGAGGGGCCCTTCATCCAGGCACCATAGAGGCCCCGCAGTAATGACAGGTGAGGGGCCCTTCATCCAGGTACCATAGAGGCCCCCGCAGTAATGAAAGGTGAGGGGCCCTTCATCCAGGTACTATAGAGGCCCCCGCAGTAATGACAGGTGAAGGGCCCTTTATCCAGGTACCAGAGAGGCCCCGCAGTAATGACAGGTGAGGGGCCCTTCATCCAGGTACCATAGAGGCCCCGCAGTAATGACAGGTGAGGGGCCCTTCATCCAGGTACCAGAGAGGCCCCGCAGTAATGACAGATGAGGGGCCCATCATCCAGGTACTATAGAGGCCCCCGCAGTAATGACAGGTGAGGGGCCCTTCATCCAGGTACCATAGAGGCCCCGCAGTAATGACAGGTGAGGGGCCCTTATTCCAGGTACCATAGAGGCCCCGCAGTAATGACAGGTGAGGGGCCCTTCATCCAGGTACCATAGAGGCCCCCGCAGTAATGACAGGTGAGGGGCCCTTCATCCAGGTACTATAGAGGCCCCCGCAGTAATGACAGGTGAGGGGCCCTTTATCCAGGTACCAGAGAGGCCCCGCAGTAATGACAGGTGAGGGGCCCTTCATCCAGGTACCAGAGAGGCCCCCGCAGTAATGACAGGTGAGGGGCCCTTATTCCAGGTACCATAGAGGCCCCGCATTAATGACAGGTGAGGGGCCCTTCATCCAGGTACCATAGAGGCCCCGCAGTAATGACAGGTGAGGGGCCCTTCATCCAGGTACCATAGAGGCCCACGCAGTATTGACAGGTGAAGGGCCCTTCATCCAGGTACCATAGAGGCCCACGCAGTAATGACAGGTGAGGGGCCCTTCATCCAGGTACCATAGAGGCCCCGCAGTAATGACAGGTGAGGGGCCCTTCATCCAGGTATCAGAGAGGCCCCGCAGTAATCACAGGTGAGGGGCCCTTCATCCAGGTACCAGAGAGGCCCCGCAGTAATGACAGGTGAGGGGCCCTTCATCCAGGAACCATAGAGGCCCCGCAGTAATGACAGGTGAGGGGCCCTTCATCCAGGTACCATAGAGGCCCCCGCAGTAATGACAGGTGAGGGGCCCTTCATCCAGGTACCATAGAGGCCCCCGCAGTAATGACAGGTGAAGGGCCCTTCATCCAGGTACTATAGAGGCCCCCGCAGTAATGACAGGTGAGAGGCCCTTCATCCAGGTACCATAGAGGCCCCCCGCAGTAATGACAGGTGAGGGGCCCTTCATCCAGGTACTATAGAGGCTCCGTAGTAATGACAGGTGAGGGGCCCTTCATCCAGGTACCATAGAGGCCCCCCGCAGTAATGACAGGTGAGGGGCCCTTCATCCAGGTACTATAGAGGCTCCGTAGTAATGACAGGTGAGGGGCCCTTCATCCAGGTACCATAGAGGCTCCGCAGTAATGACAGGTGAGGGGCCCTTATTCCAGGTACCATAGAGGCCCCGCAGTAATGACAGGTGAGGGGCCCTTCATCCAGGTACCATAGAGGCCCCGCAGTAATGACAGGTGAGGGGCCCTTCATCCAGGTACCATAGAGGCCCCGCAGTAATGACAGGTGAGGGGCCCTTCATCCAGGTATCATAGAGGCCCCCGCAGTAATGACAGGTGAGGGGCCCTTCATCCAGGTAGCAGAGAGGCCCCGCAGTAATGACAGATGAGGGGCCCATCATCCAGGTACCATAGAGGCACCGCAGTAATGACAGGTGAGGGGCCCTTCATCCAGGTACCATAGAGGCCCCCGCAGTAATGACAGGTGAGGGGCCCTTCATCCAGGTACTATAGAGGCCCCCGCAGTAATGACAGGTGAGGGGCCCTTTATCCAGGTACCAGAGAGGCCCGGCAGTAATGACAGGTGAGGGGCCCTTTATCCAGGTACCATGGAGGCCCCGCAGTAATGACAGATGAGGGGCCCTTCATCCAGGAACCATAGAGGCCCCGCAGTAATAACAGGTGAGGGGCCCTTTATCCAGGTACCAGAGAGGCCCCGCAGTAATGACAGGTGAGGGGCCCTTCATCCAGGTACCATAGAGGCCCCCGCAGTAATGACAGGTGAGGGGCCCTTCATCCAGGTACCAGAGAGGCCCCGCAGTAATGACAGGTGAGGGGCCCTTCATCCAGGAACCAGAGAGGCCCCGCAGTAATGACAGGTGAGGGGCCCTTCATCCAGGAACCAGAGAGGCCCCGCAGTAATGACAGGTGAGGGGCCCTTCATCCAGGTACCATAGAGGCCCCTGCAGTAACGACAGGTGAGGGGCCCTTCATCCAGGTACTATAGAGGCCCTGCAGTAATGACAGGTGAGGGGCCCTTCATCCAGGTACCATAGAGGCCCCCGCAGTAATGACAGGTGAGGGGCCCTTCATCCAGGTACTATAGAGGCTCCGCAGTAATGACAGGTGAGGGGCCCTTCATCCAGGTACCATAGAGGCCCCCGCAGTAATGACAGGTGAGGGGCCCTTCATCCAGGTACTATAGAGGCCCCCGCAGTAATGACAGGTGAGAGGCCCTTCATCCAGGTACCATAGAGGCCCCCCGCAGTAATGACAGGTGAGGGGCCCTTCATCCAGGTACTATAGAGGCTCCGTAGTAATGACAGGTGAGGGGCCCTTCATCCAGGTACCATAGAGGCTCCGCAGTAATGACAGGTGAGGGGCCCTTATTCCAGGTACCATAGAGGCCCCGTAGTAATGACAGGTGAGGGGCCCTTCATCCAGGTACTATAGAGGCTCCGTAGTAATGACAGGTGAGGGGCCCTTCATCCAGGTACCATAGAGGCTCCGCAGTAATGACAGGTGAGGGGCCCTTATTCCAGGTACCATAGAGGCCCCGCAGTAATGACAGGTGAGGGGCCCTTCATCCAGGTACCATAGAGGCCCCGCAGTAATGACAAGTGAGGGGCCCTTCATCCAGGTACCATAGAGGCCCCCGCAGTAATGACAGGTGAGGGGCCCTTCATCCAGGTACCATAGAGGCCCCGCAGTAATGACAGGTGAGGGGCCCTTCATCCATGTATCAGAGAGGCCCCGCAGTAATGACAGGTGAGGGGCCCTTCATCCAGGTACCAGAGAGGCCCCGTAGTAATGACAGGTGAGGGGCCCTTCATCCAGGTACCATAGAGGCCCCGCAGTAATGACAGGTGAGGGGCCCTTCATCCAGGTACCATAGAGGCCCCCGCAGTAATGACAGGTGAGGGGCCCTTCATCCAGGTACCATAGAGGCCCCGCAGTAATGACAGGTGAGGGGCCCTTCATCCAGGTACCATAGAGGCCCCGCAGTAATGACAAGTGAGGGGCCCTTCATCCAGGTACCATGTGCCATTAATAATACTGATATCTTCGGGTATCAGGGGCCACGTATGTCGTTACTTCACCATCTCCTATAGTCGGGGCACTGACTCCTTAACAGGGCTAGATTTAGACTACACGGGGCCCTGGGCATAATTATAAGTGGGGCTCCGTACACACATGTATACTCCAGGGCTCCTTGAGCAGTATGGCCCCATTCCTTCCCTCCTGTTGGCAGCACCATGTTGTCCTCTGGCAGTATACAGAGACAATGGCAGTATACCGAGACAAGGACAGTATACAGAGACAAGGACAGTATACAGAGACAATGGCAGTATACAGAGATAATGGCAGTATACAGAGAAAATGGCAGTATACAGAGATAATGACAGTATACAGAGACAATGACAGTATACAGAGATAATGGCAGTATACAGAGACAATGACAGTATACAGAGATAATGGCAGTATACAGAGACAATGACAATATACAGAGACGATGGCGGTATACAGAGACGATGGCGGTATACAGAGACGATGGCGGTATACAGAGACGATGGCGGTATACAGAGACAATGGCAGTATACAGAGATCATCTTACTCTGTTGAGGAGGTGAATACAGGTAAAAGTGCAGCTTGATACGGGAGCCTCACCAGGCCAGGCCTTCCCTAGGGGGCGCTCTTGGGATGAACCAGAAGCTTTCCCTAGGGGGCGCTCGAGACAAACCAGAAGCCTTCCCTAGGGGGCGCTCTTGAGACGAACCAGAAGCCTTCCCTAGGGGGCGCTCTTGAGACAAACCAGAAGCCTTCCCTAGGGGGCGCTCTTGTGATGAACCAGTAGCCTTCCCTAGGGGGCGCTCTTGAGACGAACCAGAAGCCTTCCCTAGGGGGCACTCTTGAGACAAACCAGAAGCCATCCCTAGGGGGCGCTCTTGAGACGAACCAGAAGCCTTCCCTAGGGGGCGCTCTTGAGACGAACCAGAAGCCTTCCCTAGGGGGCGCTCTTGAGACAAACCAGAAGCCTTCCCTAGGGGGTGCTCTTGAGACGAACCAGAATCCTTCGCTAGGGGGCGCTCTTGAGAAGAACCAGAAGCCTTCCCTAGGGGGCACTCTTGAGACGGACCAGAAGCCTTCCCTAGGGGGGCGCTCTTGAGACGAACCAGAAGCCTTCCCTAGGGGGCACTTTTGAGGCGAACCAGAAGCCTTCCCAAGGGGGCGCTCTTGGGACGAACCAGAAGCCTTCCCTATGGGGCGCTCTTGAGATGAACCAGAAGCCTTCCCTAGGGGGCGCTCTTGAGACGAACCAGAAGCCTTCCCTAGGGGGCGCTCTTGAGACGAACCAGAAGCCTTCCCTAGGGGGCGCTCTTGAGACGAACCAGAAGCCTTCCCTAGGGGGCGCTCTTGAGACGAACCAGAAGCCTTCCCTAGGGGGCGCTCTTGAGACGAACCAGAAGCCTTCCCTAGGGGGCGCTCTTGAGACGAACCAGAAGCCTTCCCTAGGGGGCGCTCTTGAGATGAACCTGAAGCCTTCCCTAGGGGGCGCTCTTGAGATGAACCAGAAGCCTTCCCTAGGGGGCGCTCTTGTGATGAACCAGAAGCCTTCCCTAGGGGGCGCTCTTGGGATGAACCAGAAGCCTTCCCTAGGGGGTGCTCTTGAGATGAACCAGAAGCTTTCCCTAGGGGGCGCTCCTGGGATGAACCAGAAGCCTTCCCTAGGGGGCGCTCTTGAGACGAACCAGAAGCCTTCCCTAGGGGGCGCTCTTGGGATGAACCAGAAGCCTTCCCTAGGGGGCGCTCTTGGGATGAACCAGAAGCCTTCCCTAGGGGGCGCTCTTGGGATGAACCAGAAGCCTTCCCTAGGGGGCGCTCTTGAGACGAACCAGAAGCCTTCCCTAGGGGGCGCTCTTGAGACGAACCAGAAGCCTTCCCTAGGGGGCGCTCTTGGGATGAACCAGAAGCCTTCCCTAGGGGGCGCTCTTGGGATGAACCAGAAGCCTTCCCTAGGGGGCGCTCTTGAGACAAACCAGAAGCCTTCCCTAGGGGGCGCTCTTGGGATGAACCAGAAGCCTTCCCTAGGGGGCGCTCTTGGGATGAACCAGAAGCCTTCCCTAGGGGGCGCTCTTGGGATGAACCAGAAGCCTTCCCTAGGGGGCGCTCTTGGGATGAACCAGAAGCCTTCCCTAGGGGGCGCTCTTGAGACGAACCAGAAGCCTTCCCTAGGGGGCGCTCTTGGGATGAACCAGAAGCCTTCCCTAGGGGGCGCTCTTGAGACGAACCAGAAGCCTTCCCTAGGGGGCGCTCTTGAGACAAACCAGAAGCCTTCCCTAGGGGGCGCTCTTGGGATGAACCAGAAGCCTTCCCTAGGGGGCGCTCTTGGGATGAACCAGAAGCCTTCCCTAGGGGGCGCTCTTGAGACGAACCAGAAGCCTTCCCTAGGGGGCGCTCTTGGGATGAACCAGAAGCCTTCCCTAGGGGGTGCTCTTGGAGATGTTGCCCGGTTTGCCCCTCTTATTCCCGGCCCTGATTCTCTGTTCTGGATCTATTTCTTTTTTTCAGACCGATGACAAATATCGATGCAGCAATGACAGCAACTGCACAAGAAACAAGGCCACGTCCAATGGTGAGGACACCGGATTACACCCGAAAACCCTGAATATCCTTTCATCTATACTGTTACTGGGTCATGTGGCCATATACTTCACAATGGTGCTGATGATCTCTACTATACTCCTGGGTAGAAGGTCTTCTGAAGTGTCTACGTCATCTCCTTCCCATGATCCTTCAGTTATTGTTATTAGAGAACCCACGGAGAAGGGGTCACAGTTCAGACTGTCAGCTGATCCAGGCGACCTCTCTCGTGGGGGCCAATGGCAGCTCAGGGTACAGACACTCCCCCATTATCTTGCTGGGCTCTCTATTTGTTTCCGGAAGGCCCCATAGCAGCTGTATTGTATGAATTTCCTGCCCACTTTAGTAGTCACAGTTACCAGATCTGATGGCCAAGAGAGCATGTGGAGGTTCCCTTTAATCACAGACAGCACAACATAACACCAGTAGGTGGCAGCATAATACAACAAAGTGCATAAGAAGAGAACACATTGTAGCATAGTACCATTGTAAAATCTGCAATAAAGTGTAATACTTCACAGATTTAAGAATGTTCCACAACCAACATAATGTCATTGGATTAACCCATAGTGGGACATTGCATCAGTCTGTCATTGATTTCACTAGGATTCTCCTGCACCGTGCACACTGCAGAGATCACACATTCTTGGCTCTGCCAAAAGAAAGAGCATCCCCTGCAGACGTGGAGCTCATGTGGCCCTTAAAGTAATCATCTGCAGACGTGGAGCCCACGTGGCCCTGACAGTAATCATCTGCAGACGTGGAGCCCACGTGGCCCTGACAGTAATCATCTGCAGACGTGGAGCCCACGTGGCCCTGACAGTAATAATCTGTAGACGTGGAGCCCACGTGGCCCTGACAGTAATCATCTGCAGACGTGGAGCCCACGTGGCCCTGGCAGTAATCATCTGCAGACATGGAGCTCACGTGGCCCTGACAGTAATAATCTGCAGACGTGGAGCCCACGTGGCCCTGACAGTAATAATCTGCAGACGTGGAGCCCACGTGGCCCTGACAGTAATAATCTGCAGACGTGGAGCCCACGTGGCCCTGACAGTAATCCTCTGCAGACGTGGAGCCCACGTGGCCCTGACAGCAATCATCTGCAGACGTGGAGCCCACGTGGCCCTGACAGTAATCATCTGCAGACGTGGAGCCCACGTGGCCCTGACAGTAATCCTCTGCAGACGTGGATCAGGATGTTCTCTTGTGTATTTCAGGCTTTCTCACCGGCCGCTGTGTCCGCTCCTATTGTCAGATCCAGGGCTGGTGCCCGACCGAGAACGACACCGTCCGCACGTAAGTAATAAGCCACGGGAGCGAATGACACGAATTGTTATAATAAGAAACTATTCATGTAAAAGAAGATTCTGCATATAGATAAGTCCGTGGAGACCGGAGAAATCAGTGGGAGGTCTGTGTAACCATGTGACCGTCTGAGGTGATGACATCACACACGGCCCTCGCGGTTTATGAATCATCGCTCTGTATGTGACCAATAGAATCATTCAATGAACTGCGTGTGAGCGCTTATTACTGTCTGACCGTATGGCGGTATTATCACCTCTAGGGGGCGCTATCCTCCTCATATACTGTGTATGGACTTTATAATACTAACACCTATTACTGTCTGGCCATATGGCGGTATTATCACCTCTAGGGGGCGCTATCCTCCTCATATACTGTGTATGGACTTTATAATACTAACACCTATTACTGTCTGACCGTATGGCGGTATTATCACCTCTAGGGGGCGCTGTCCTCCTCATATACTGTGTATGGACTTTATAATACTACACACCTATTACTGTCTGACCGTATGGCGGTATTATCACCACTAGGGGGCGCTGTCCTCCTCATATACTGTGTATGGACCTTATAATACTAACACCTATTACTGTCTGACCGTATGGCGGTATTATCACCTCTAGGGGGCGCTATCCTCCTCATATACTGTGTATGGACTTTATAATACTAACACCTATTACTGTCTGACCGTATGGCGGTATTATCACCTCTAGGGGGCGCTATCCTCCTCATATACTGTGTATGGACTTTATAATACTAACACCTATTACTGTCTGACCGTATGGCGGTATTGTCACCTCTAGGGGGCGCTATTCTCCTCATATACTGTGTATGGACTTTATAATACTAACACCTATTACTGTCTGGCCATATGGCGGTATTATTACCTCTAGGGGGCGCTATCCTCCTCATATACTGTGTATGGACTTTATAATACTAACACCTATTACTGTCTGGCCATATGGCGGTATTAACACCACTAGGGGGCGCTATCCTCCTCATATACTGTGTATGGACTTTATAATACTAACACCTATTACTGTCTGACCGTATGGCGGTATTGTCACCTCTAGGGGGCGCTATCCTCCTCATATACTGTGTATGGACTTTATAATACTAACACCTATTACTGTCTGACCGTATGGCGGTATTGTCACCTCTAGGGGGCGCTATCCTCCTCATATACTGTGTATGGACTTTATAATACTAACACCTATTACTGTCTGACCATATGGCGGTATTATCACCTCTAGGGGGCACTGTCCTCCTCCTATACTGTGTATGGACTTTATAATACTAACACCTATTACTGTCTGGCCATATGGCGGTATTATCACCTCTAGGGGGCGCTATCCTCCTCATATACTGTATATGGACTTTATAATACTAACACCTATTACTGTCTGACCGTATGGCAGTATTATCACCACTAGGGGGGCGCTATCCTCCTCATATACTGTATATGGACTTTATAATACTAACACCTATTACTGTCTGACCGTATGGCAGTATTATCACCTCTAGGGGGGCGCTATCCTCCTCATATACTGTGTATGGACTTTATAATACTACACACCTAGTACTGTCTGGCCATATGGCGGTATTATCACCTCTAGGGGGCGCTATCCTCCTCATATACTGTGTATGGACTTTATAATACTAACACCTATTACTGTCTGGCCATATGGCGGTATTATTACCTCTAGGGGGCGCTGTCCTCCTCATATACTGTGTATGGACTTTATAATACTAACACCTATTACTGTCTGACCGTATGGCGGTATTATTACCTCTAGGGGGCGCTGTCCTCCTCATATACTGTGTATGGACTTTATGATACTAACACCTATTACTGTCTGACCATATGGCGGTATTATTACCTCTAGGGGGCGCTATCCTCCTCATATACTGTGTATGGACTTTATAATACTAACACCTATTACTGTCTGACCGTATGGCGGTATTATCACCTCTAGGGGGCGCTATTCTCCTCATATACTGTGTATGGACTTTATAATACTAACACCTATAACTGTCTGGCCATATGGCGTATTATCACCTCTAGGGGGCGCTATCCTCCTCATATACTGTGTATGGACTTTATAATACTAACACCTATTACTGTCTGACCGTATGGCGGTATTATCACCTCTAGGGGGCACTGTCCTCCTCATATACTGTGTATGGACTTTATAATACTAACACTGAATGAACCTATTACTGTCTGGCCGTATGGCGGTATTATTACCTCTAGGGGGCGCTGTCCTCCTCATATACTGTGTATGGACTTTATAATTATAACACCTATTACTGTCTGACCATATGGCGGTATTATTACCTCTAGGGGGCGCTATTCTCCTCATATACTGTGTATGGACTTTATGATACTAACACTGAATGCACTGATTGATTTTAAAACAGTTTTGAGTTTTTCCTATTTTATAATGTTTTTGTCGGTGATGTCTCTGAGAATATTACTGAATATTACTAAGTATTACTAAATATTACTAAATAATATTACTAAGTATTACTAAATATTACTGAATATTACTAAATATGACTAAATATTACTAAATAATATTACTAAGTATTACTAAGTATTACTAAATATTACTAAATATTACTAAATATTACTAAATAATATTACTAAGTTACTAAATATTACTACATATTACTAAATATTACTAAATATTACTAAATAATATTACTAAGTATTACTAAATATTACTAAGTATTACTAAATATTACTAAATAATATTACTAAGTATTACTAAATATTACTGAATATTACTAAGTATTATAAAGTATTACTAAATAATATTACTAAGTATTACTAAATAATATTACTAAATATTACTAAATATTACTAAATATTCCTAAGTATTACTAAATATTACTAAATATGATTCAATATTACTGAATATTACTAAGAATTACTATTACTAAAAATTACTAAATAATATTACTGAATATTACTAAGAATTACTATTACTAAAAATTACTAAATAATATTACTGAATATTACTAAATATTCCTAAGTATTACTAAATATTACTAAATATGATTCAATATTACTGAATATTACTAAGTATTACTAAATATTACTAAATATTCCTAAGTATTACTAAATATTACTAAATATGATTCAATATTACTGAATATTACTAAGAATTACTATTACTAAAAATTACTAAATATTACTGAATATTACTGATTATTACTAAATATTACTGAATATTACTGAT
Organism: Hyla sarda; assembly: GCF_029499605.1. NCBI lineage: Eukaryota > Metazoa > Chordata > Amphibia > Anura > Hylidae > Hyla > Hyla sarda. Next base: position 117,328 of record NW_026609781.1, read on the forward strand.
TATTACTGAATATTACTGATTATTACTAAATATTACTAAATATTACTAAATATTACTGAATATTACTGAATATTACTGATTATTACTAAATATTACTGAATATTACTGATTATTACTAAATATTACTAAATATTACTGATTATTACTGATTATTACTGATTATTACTGATTATTACTAAATATTACTGAATATTACTGAATATTACTGATTATTACTAAATATTACTGAATATTACTGATTATTACTAAATATTACTAAATATTATTGAATATTACTGATTATTACTAAATATTACTGAATATTACTGATTATTACTGAATATTACTGAATATTACTGAATATTACTGATTATTACTAAATATTACTGAATATTACTGAATATTACTGATTATTACTAAATATTACTAAATATTACTGAATATTACTAAATATTACTGATTATTACTGATTATTACTGAATATTACTGAATATTACTGATTATTACTAAATATTACTGAATATTACTAAATGTTACTGATTATTACTAAATATTACTGAATATTACTGAGTGTTACTGAATATTACTTAATGTTACTGATTATTACTACATATTACTGAATATTACTGAATATTACTAAATATTACTGAATATTACTAAATATTACTAAATATTACTGAATATTACTGAATGTTACTGAATATTACTAAATATTACTGAATATTACTAAATATTACTGAATATTACTTAATGTTACTGATTATTACTAAATATTACTGAATATTACTGAGTGTTACTGATTATTACTAAATATTACTGAATATTTTACTTTATTTTGTATATTGGTTTTTTTAGGCCAATCATGATGGAGGCTGAAAACTTCACAATTTTTGTCAAAAACAGTGTTAGATTTCCAATTTTTGACTTTGAGAGGTAAGTGTCATTCTGGAGATTATTGCAGATCCTGTAAATTGTCCTGTGTATATGGGAAGATAGAGGCGGAGTGACTCCATACAGGTCAGACAGAGATCTCATGTAGATAGTATACACAGTTCTCCTCCTCCAGACCCCTCTGTCCTCCTCCTCAAGACTCCTCTGTCCTCCTCCTCCCCCAGACTCCTCTGTCCTCCTCCAGACCCCTCTGTCCTCCTCCTCAAGACTCCTCTGTCCTCCTCCTCCCCCAGACTCGTCTGTCCTCCTCCAGACCCCTCTGTCCTCCTCCTCAAGACTCCTCTGTCCTCCTCCTCCACCAGACTCCTCTGTCCTCCTCCTCCTCCAGACCCCTCTGTCCTCCTCCTCCAGACCCCTCTGTCCTCCTCCTCCAGACCCCTCTGTCCTCCTCCTCCCCCAGACTCCTCTGTCCTCCTCCAGACCCCTCTGTCCTCCTCCTCAAGACTCCTCTGTCCTCCTCCTCCTCCAGACTCCTCTGTCCTCCTCCTCCAGACTCCTCTGTCCTCCTCCTCCAGACCCCTCTGTCCTCCTCCTCAAGACTCCTCTGTCCTCCTCCTCCACCAGACTCCTCTGTCCTCCTCCTCCAGACTCCTCTGTCCTCCTCCTCCAGACTCCTCTGTCCTCCTCCTCCAGACTCCTCTGTCCTCCTCCTCCAGACTCCTCTGTCCTCCTCTAGACTCCAGTCGTCCTCCTCCAGACTCCTCTGTCCTCCTCCTCCAGACTCCTCTGACCTCCTTCTCCTCCAGACTCCTCTGTCCTCCTCCTCCAGACCCCTCTGTCCTCCTTCTCCAGACTCCTCTGTCCTTCTCCTCCAGACTCCTCTGTCCTCTTCCTCCTCCAGACTCCTCTGTCCTTCTCCTCCTCCAGACTCCTCTGTCCTCCTCCTCAAGACTACTCTGTCCTTCACCTCCAGACTCAGTAGTGACTAACACAAAGATTTATCCCTGGTGTTTCAGCAGCCAGGGCCATGTACCTGTACTCTATAATGTAAGCCTTATGGCAGGCGTCATCATGACCCTTTTGGGATGACCATTTGGTGACTGAGTACCATCTGAGTAATTTGCGCTATTTACAGATTGTCCGTATTAAACATTTTCTTCATGGTCATCACCATTGAACTCTTAATTATATCTTCACCTAGGGGAAACCTGCCCGCAAGTCTGAACTGCCGCTATGACCCGGACAAAGCCCCATTCTGCCCAATCTTCAGACTTGGGGACATTGCCAGACTTGCCAACCAGAACTTCACTAATCTGGCAGAGAAGGTTTGTCATGGAGATTTCCTCTTTCATATCTATCTATGTATCTCTGGTTGTGGGGGCCACAATAGGAAAAGTGGATGAAGAACTGGATGGGTGGTGGGCTCAGCACATGGGTCCACCTGTAGATAGGACCAAGAAGAAAGGAGATGTGGGTGGTGGGCTCAGTACATGGGTCCACCTGTAGGTAGGACCAAGAAGAATGGAGATGTGGGTGGTGGGCTCAGCCCATGGGTCCACCTGTAGATAGGACCAAGAAGAAAGGAGATGTGGGTGGTGGGCTCAGTACATGGGTCCACCTGTAGATAGGACCAAGAAGAATAGAGATGTGGGTGGTGGGCTCAGTACATGGGTCCACCTGTAGATAGGACCAAGAAGAATAGAGATGTGGGTGGTGGGCTCAGCACATGGGTCCACCTGTAGATAAGACCAAGAAGAATGGAGATGTGGGTGGTGGGCTCAGCACATGGGTCATCCTGTAGATAGGACCAAGAAGAATAGAGATGTGGGTGGTGGGCTCAGCACATGGGTCCACCTGTAGATAGGACCAAGAAGAAAGGAGATGTGGGTGGTGGGCTCAGTACATGGGTCCACCTGTAGATAGGACCAAGAAGAATAGAGATGTGGGTGGTGGGCTCATCACATGTGTCCACCTGTAGATAGGACCAAGAAGAATGGAGATGTGAGTGGTGGGCTCATCACATGTGTCCACCTGTAGATAGGACCAAGAAGAATAGAGATGTGGGTGGTGGGCTCATCACATGTGTCCACCTGTAGATAGGACCAAGAAGAATGGAGATGTGGGTGGTGGGCTCAGCACATGGGTCTACCTGTAGATAAGACCAAGAAGAATGGAGATGTGGGTGGTGGGCTCATCACATGGGTCATCCTGTAGATAAGACCAAGAAGAATGGAGATGTGGGTGGTGGGCTCATCACATGGGTCATCCTGTGGATAGGACCAAGAAGAATGGAGATGTGGGAGGCCTCTGCCATCAGATGATCATCGGGTTATGGATGTGACCACTTCCATTGTAGTGAGGTCCATGATGGTTTTCCATATTGAAGATCCATGTTTATAGAATCACTCAGTGATGTCTTTCTCCATGACTAATCCAGTATTAAAGGAAAGCGTGTGGTCACATGACTCGCCTCTTCCTGTACGTTTAGCCTCGGGCAGCAGTCCGTGTTCCCTTAGGTATCATCACTGAAGACCATTTCTGCTTCACGACCACAAATCCTGATGTTCAGCCACATTTACTTCAGTCCTAATGACAAAACCTCTAAACACGTCCGGAATTCGTGATGAGTTTCTGCTTATTTGTTATTTCTAATTGATTTTTTTAAATACTTTTTTAATGACGTTTTAATAAGATCCTACAAATCGATAATTTCATTTATTTCTAAGTGATTTGAGGGTAGACGTGAACCTGTGTTGTGTTGCAGGGAGGAGTGCTGAGTATTAAGATCGGTTGGCTCTGTGATCTCGACCAATCTTGGGATCTCTGCGTTCCACGTTACAGCTTCACCAGACTCGACAGCGTTTCTGAAAAAAACAATGTTTCTCCAGGATACAACTTCAGGTATTTGCATTTTTCTTGGTGTTTAGATGGGGATCTGTGAATATCAGCTCATTTTCTATGTTACAGACCACTACTCTAGAAGACGAGGTCGAGCTGGTGCGTGTGTATACATATATGTGTGGTCGGGTGGTTTTCAGGCTGCTCTGTGTATATACACACCTCTTACCACCTCTTTACCACCTCTTCTAGAGTGGGGCCGTTGTCTGTAACCTAGTAAATGAGCTGTCAACAAGGGACAATGTGATGAATCACCCTACCTACTTGGATGGACTTTGGGACATCACTATTTGTGCCCCTCAGTTGATGTTGTCCAGGGACATAACTGTCGACCTTTTGTACACTGTCCACCTCCTTTACACAATACACCTTTTGCACACGGTCCACTTTTCCCCACGGTTCACCTTTTGTACAATGCACTAATTCTACACATGCTTCTCCCTTTTGCACACAGTCCGACTTCTGCACACCTCCACCTTTTGCACTCAAGGCACTGTATAGGGAGAGCTAATCACCTTTATTGGATTATCTCCCAGACTCACTGTCACCTGTATTGTCTTTACTGACCCTTCCCCTTGTGATGTCCTTCCTATAAAAGAAGACACTTGTCCCACAATAAAGGGTTCTGATTTTATACCTGAAGACTGGTGTTGCCTGGTTCTTTGGGTACAAGGATGCAATAATCTCTAGTTCTGCCTGGAGATATTGCCTGTGATAGGCCGGGGCTTGTCATCCGGAAGGAGAAGTCAGTTTTGGCGGAGTCAGTCCGTCACAGACAATATCTAAGGGGAGGACAGAAATATCTGAGAGGGTATAGGGATATCTGAGGGGATGCAGGGATATCTGAGGGGATGCAGGGGTATGTGAGGGGATGCAGGGATATCTGAGGGGATGCAGGGTATCTGAGGGGATGCAGGGATATCTGAGGGGATGCAGGGATATCTGAGGGGATGCAGGGGTATCTGAGGGGATGCAGGGGTATCTGAGGGGATGCAGGGGTATCTGAGGGGATGCAGGGATATCTGAGGGGATGCAGGGATATCTGAGGGGATGCAGGGATATCTGAGGGGATGCAGGGATATCTGAGGGGATGCAGGGATATCTGAGGGGGTGCAGGGATATCTGAGGGGGTGCAGGGATATCTGAGGGGGTGCAGGGATATCTGAGGGGGTGCAGGGGTATCTGAGGGGGTGCAGGGGTATCTGAGGGAGTGCAGGGATATCTGAGGGGATGCAGGGATATCTGAGGGGATGCAGGGGGTATCTGAGGGGATGCAGGGGGTATCTGAGGGGGTGCAGGGGGTATCTGAGGGGATGCAGGGATATCTGAGGGGATGCAGGGGTATCTGAGGGGATGCAGGGGTATGTGAGGGGATGCAGGGATATCTGAGGGGATGCAGGGATATCTGAGGGGATGCAGGGGTATCTGAGGGAGTGCAGGGGTATCTGAGGGGATGCAGGGATATCTGAGGGGATGCAGGGATATCTGAGGGGATGCAGGGGGTATCTGAGGGGGTATCTGAGGGGGTGCAGGGGTATCTGAGGGGATGCAGGGGGTATCTGAGGGGGTGCAGGGGTATCTGAGGGGATGCAGGGGGTATCTGAGGGGATGCAGGGATATCTGAGGGGATGCAGGGATATCTGAGGGGATGCAGGGATATCTGAGGGGATGCAGGGATATCTGAGGGGATGCAGGGATATCTGAGGGGATGCAGGGATATCTGAGGGGATGCAGGGATATCTGAGGGGATGCAGGGGTATCTGAGGGGGTGCAGGGGTATCTGAGGGGGTGCAGGGGTATCTGAGGGGGTGCAGGGGTATCTGAGGGAGTGCAGGGATATCTGAGGGAGTGCAGGGATATCTGAGGGGATGCAGGGGTATCTGAGGGGATGCAGGGGTATCTGAGGGGATGCAGGGGTATCTGAGGGGATGCAGGGATATCTGAGGGGATGCAGGGATATCTGAGGGGATGCAGGGATATCTGAGGGGATGCAGGGATATCTGAGGGGATGCAGGGATATCTGAGGGGATGCAGGGATATCTGAGGGGATGCAGGGATATCTGAGGGGATGCAGGGATATCTGAGGGGATGCAGGGATATCTGAGGGGATGCAGGGGTATCTGAGGGGATGCAGGGGTATCTGAGGGGATGCAGGGGTATCTGAGGGGATGCAGGGGTATCTGAGGGGATGCAGGGGTATCTGAGGGGATGCAGGGGTATCTGAGGGGATGCAGGGGTATCTGAGGGGATGCAGGGGTATCTGAGGGGATGCAGGGGGTATCTGAGGGGGTGCAGGGGGTATCTGAGGGGGTGCAGGGGGTATCTGAGGGGGTGCAGGGGGTATCTGAGGGGGTGCAGGGGGTATCTGAGGGGGTGCAGGGGTATCTGAGGGGGTGCAGGGGTATCTGAGGGAGTGCAGGGGTATCTGAGGGAGTGCAGGGGTATCTGAGGGAGTGCAGGGGTATCTGAGGGAATGCAGGGGTATCTGAGGGAATGCAGGGGTATCTGAGGGAATGCAGGGGTATCTGAGGGAATGCAGGGGTATCTGAGGGGGTGCAGGGGTATCTGAGGGGGTGCAGGGGTATCTGAGGAGGTGCCGGGGTGGATATCTGAGGGGGAGTAGAGGTATCTGAGGGGGAGTAGGGGTATCTGAGGGGGAGTAGGGGTATCTGAGGGGGAGTAAGGGGTATCTGAGGGGGAGTAAGGGGTATCTGAGAGGGAGTAAGGGGTATCTGAGAGGGAGTAAGGGGTATCTGAGGGGATGCAGGGATATCTGAGGGGGATGCAGGGGGTATTTGAGGGGATGCAGGGGGTATTTGAGGGGATGCAGGGGGTATTTGAGGGGATACAAGGGGTATTTGAGGGGATGTAGGGGTATCTGAGGAGGTTCAAGGGTATCTGAGGGGGTACAGGGGTATTTGAGGGGGTTCAGGTGTATCTGAGGTGATGCAAGGGGGTATCTGAGGGAGTGTAGGGGTATCTGAGGGGATGCAGGGGGTATCTGAGGTGATGCAGGGGGTACCTGAGGGGATGCAGGGGGTGCAGGGGTATTTGAGGGGATGCAGGGGTATCTGAGGAGATGCAGGGGGTGCAGGGGTATCTGAGGGGATGCAGGGGTATCTGTGGGGATGCAGGGGGTACAGGGGTATTTGTGGGGATGCAGGGGTATCTGAGGGGATGCAGGGGGTGCAGGGGTATCTGAGGGGATGCAGGGGTATCTGAGGGGATGCAGGGGTATCTGAGGGGATGCAGGGGGTGCAGGGGTATCTGAGGGGATGCAGGGGGTGCAGGGGTATCTGAGGGGATGCAGGGGGTGCAGGGGTATCTGAGGGGATGCAGGGGGTGCAGGGGTATCTGAGGGGATGCAGGGTTATTTGAGGGGATGCAGGGGGTGCAGGGGTATCTGAGGGGATGCAGGGGTATGTGAGGGGATGTAGGGGGTGCAGGAGCATCTGAGGGGATGCAGGGGGTGCAGGGTTATCTGAGGTGATGCAGGGGTATCTGAGGGGATGCAGGGGTATCTGAGGGGATGCAGGGGGTGCAGGGTTATCTGAGGGGATGCAGGGGTATGTGAGGGGATGCAGTTGGTGCAGGGGTATCTGAGGGGATGCAGGGTTATCTGAGGGGGTGCAGGGGTATCTGAGGGGGTGCAGGGGTATCTGAGGGGATGCAGGGGGTGCAGGGGTATCTGAGGGGATGCAGGGGTATCTGAGGGAATGCAGGGGTAGCTGAGGGGGTGCAGGGTTATCTGAGGGGATGCAGGGGTATGTGAGGGGATGCAGTTGGTGCAGGGGTATCTGAGGGGATGCAGGGGTATCTGAGGGGGTGCAGGGGTATCTGAGGAGGTGCCGGGGTGGATATCTGAGGGGGAGTAGAGGTATCTGAGGGGATGCAGTGGTATCTGAGGGGGTTCAGCGGTATCTGAGGGGGAGTAAGGGGTATCTGAGGGGGAGTAAGGGGTATCTGAGGGGGAGTAAGGGGTATCTGAGAGGGAGTAAGGGGTATCTGAGGGGATGCAGGGATATCTGAGGGGGATGCAGGGGGTATTTGAGGGGGATACAGGGGGTATTTGAGGGGATGCAGGGGGTATTTGAGGGGATGCAGGGGGTATTTGAGGGGATGCAGGGGTATCTGAGGAGGTTCAAGGGTATCTGAGGGGGTACAGGGGTATTTGAGGGGGTTCAGGTGTATCTGAGGGGATGCAGGTGTATCTGAGGTGATGCAAGGGGGTATCTGAGGGAGTGTAGGGGTATCTGAGGGAGTGTAGGGGTATCTGAGGGGATGCAGGGGTATCTGAGGGAGTATAGGGGTATCTGAGGGACTGTAGGGGTATCTGAGGGGATGCAGGGGTATCTGAGGGGATGCAGGGGTATCTGAGGGGATGCAGGGGTATCTGAGGGGATGCAGGGGGTATCTGAGGGGATGCAGGGGGTATCTGAGGGGATGCAGGGGGTATCTGAGGGGATGCAGGGGTATCTGAGGAGATGCAGGGGTGTCTGAGGAGATGCAGGGGGTGCAGGGGTATCTGAGGGGATGCAGGGGTATCTGAGGGGATGCAGGGGGTGCAGGGGTATTTGTGGGGATGCAGGGGTATCTGAGAGGATGCAGGGGTATCTGAGGGGATGCAGGGGTATCTGAGGGGATGCAGGGGGTGCAGGGGTATCGGAGGGGATGCAGGGGTATCTGAGGGGATGCAGGGGGTGCAGGGGTATCTGAGGGGATGCAGGGGGTGCAGGGGTATTTGTGGGGATGCAGGGGTATTTGAGGGGATGCAGGGTTATTTGAGGGGATGCAGGGGGTGCAGGGGTATTTGTGGGGATGCAGGGGTATTTGAGGGGGTGCAGGGTTATCTGAGGGGATACAAGGGGTGCAGGGTTATCTGAGGTGATGCAGGGGTATCTGAGGGGATGCAGGGGTATCTGAGGGGATGCAGGGGTATCTGAGGGGATGCAGGGGGTGCAGGGTTATCTGAGGGGATGCAGGGGTATGTGAGGGGATGTAGGGGGTGCAGGAGCATCTGAGGGGATGCAGGGGGTGCAGGGTTATCTGAGGTGATGCAGGGGTATCTGAGGGGATGCAGGGGTATCTCAGGGGATGCAGGGGGTGCAGGGGTATCTGAGGGGATGCAGGGGGTGCAGGGTTATCTGAGGGGATGCAGGGGGTGCAGGGTTATCTGAGGGGATGCAGGGGTATGTGAGGGGATGCAGGGGGTGCAGGGGTATCTGAGGGGATGCAGGGGTATCTGAGGGGATGCAGGGGTATCTGAGGGGGTGCAGGGGTATCTGAGGGGATGCAGGGGCATCTGAGGGGATGCAAGGGGTGCAGGGGTATCTGAGGGGATGCAGGGGGTGCAGGGGTATCTGAGGGGATGCAGGGGGTGCAGAGGTATCTGAGGGGATGCAGGGGGTGCAGGGGTATTTGAGGGGATGCAGGGTTATTTGAGGGGGTGCAGGGGTATCTGAGGGGATGCAGGGGGTGCAGGGGTATCTGAGGGGATGCAGGGGGTGCAGAGGTTTCTGAGGGGATGCAGGGGGTGCAGGGGTATTTGAGGGGATGCAGGGTTATTTGAGGGGATGCAGGGGGTGCAGGCGTATCTGAGGGGATGCAGGGGTATGTGAGGGGGTGAAATACAGTATACGTGGCCGCACCTTCAAGGGTTAAAGATGAAAGCACTCAGTGGACACTGTCGCGGAGATATCGCTCAAGGCCTGCGAGGACCATATCTGCCGTAACACTGTGAGGTCCTTGTGCTTGTTTCAGGTTTGCTCGATACTATGTGCGTTCCGATGGCTCCGAGTTCCGGACCTTGATCAAGGCTTTTGGCATAAGAATCGACGTCCTTGTTTATGGAAACGTAAGTATCAAACGATGTCTTCTATATGTGAGAGGTCATGTGACCCCCCTGTAGAGTAGATGCCCAAACATGGTAATAATGGGGTCACTTATAAGGCCGAATGTGGAGTGTATAGAGTTGGTCCATCTGTGTATCCTGACCTTATAGCAGGCGGAAGGCCCAATCATGGAGATCACAGCGATTAGGGGAGAGAAGATCACAGGGATTAGGGGACCGAAGATCTCAGGGATTAGGGGAGAGAAGATCTCAGGGATTAGGGGAGTGAAGATCACAGCGATTAGGGGAGAGAAGATCACAGGGATTAGGGGAGAGAAGATCTCAGGGATTAGGGGAGTGAAGATCACAGCGATTAGGGGAGAGAAGATCACAGGGATTAGGGGACAGAAGATCTCAGGGATTAGGGGAGAGAAGATCTCAGGGATTAGGGGAGTGAAGATCACAGCGATTAGGGGAGAGAAGATCACAGCGATTAGGGGAGAGAAGATCACAGGGATTAGGAGAGAGAAGATCTCAGGGATTAGGGGAGTGAAGATCACAGGGATTAGGAGAGAGAAGATCTCAGGGATTAGGGGAGTGAAGATCACAGCGATTAGGGGAGAGAAGATCTCAGGGATTAGGGGAGTGAAGATCACAGCGATTAGGGGAGTGAAGATCACAGGGATTAGGGGAGTGGAGATCACAGCAGTTAGGGGAGTGAAGATCACAGGAATTAGGGGAGAAAAGATCACAGGGATTAGGGGTGAAAAGATCACAGGGATTAGGGGAGAGAAGATCTCAGGAATTAGGTGAGAGAAGATCTCAGGAATTAGGAGAGAGAAGATCTCAGGAATTAGGAGAGAGAAGATCTCAGGAATTAGGAGAGAGAAGATCTGAGGAATTAGGGGAGTGAAGATCTCAGGGATAAGGGGAGTGAAGATCTCAGGGATTAGGGGACTGAAGATCTCAGGGATTAGGGGAGTGAAGATCTCAGGGATTAGGGGAGTGAGGATCACGGGTATTAGGGGAGTGAAGATCACAGCAATTAGGGGAGTGAAGATCACGGGTATTAGGGGAGTGAAGATCACAGCAATTAGGGGAGTGAAGATCATAGCGATTAGGGGAGTGACGATCACGGGTATAAGAGGAGTGAAGATCAAGAGTATAAGAGGAGTAAAGATCCCAGTGATTAGGGGAGTGAAGATCACAGTGATTAGAGGAGTGAAGATCACAGCGATTAGGGGAGTGAAGATCACTGCGATTAGGGGAGTATAGATCACGGGTATAAGAGGAGTGAAGATCCCAGTGATTAGAGGAGTAAAGATCCCAGTGATTAGGGGAGTGAAGATCACAGTGATTAGAGGAGTGAAGATCAGAGCGATTAGGGGAGTGAAGATAACAGTGATTAGAGGAATGAAGATCACGGGTATAAGAGGAGTGAAGATCAAGGGTATAAGAGGAGTAAAGATCCCAGTGATTAGGGGAGTGAAGATCACAGGGATTAGGGGAGTGAAGATCACAGCGATTAGGGGAGTGAAGATCACAGGGATTAGGGGAGTGAAGATCACAGGGATTAGGGGAGTGAAGATCACAGTGATTAGAGGAGTGAAGATCACAGATATTAGAGGAGTTGGGATCACAGCGATTAGGGGAGTGAAGATCAGAGCGATTAGGGGAGTGAAGATCACAGGGATTAGGGGAGTGAAGATCACAGGGATTAGGGGAGTGAAGATCACAGGGATTAGGGGAGTGAAGATCACAGCGATTAGGGGAGTGAAGATCAGAGCGATTAGGGGAGTGAAGATCACAGCGATTAGGGGAGTGAAGATCACAGCGACTAGGGGAGTGAAGATCACAGGGATTAGGGTAGTATTAGGGGAGTGAAGATCACGGGTATTAGGGGAGTGAAGATCACAGCGATTAGGGGAGTGAAGATTAGTGTTGAGCGGCATAGGCCATATTCGAATTCGCGAATATTCGCGAATATATGGACGAATATTCGTCATATTCGCGAATATTCGCATATTCGTAATATTCTCGTTTTATTTTCGCATATGCGAATATTCGCATGTGCGAAAATTAACATATGCGAACATTTGCATATACAACAAATTAACATATGCGAAAATTTGTATATGCGAAAATTAGCATATGCACATTTTCGCATATGCGAAAATTCGCACGCCAGTCTCACACAGTAGTATTAGAGCCTTCTTACACCACATAAGCTGGAAGCAGAGAGGGATGATCACTGTGATGTGTACTGTGAAAAAAAAAAAAAAAAAAAAACGAATATTCGTAATTACGAATATATAGCGCTATATTCGCGAATATTCGCGAATTCGCGAATATGCGATATTCGCGAATAAAATTCGAATTGCGAATATTCGCGAGCAACACTAGTGAAGATCACAGTGATTAGTGGAGTGAAGATCACGGGTATAAGAGGAGTGAAGATCAAGGGTATAAGAGGAGTAAAGATCCCAGTGATTAGGGGAGTGAAGATCACAGTGATTAGAGGAGTGAAGATCAGAGCGATTAGGGGAGTGAAGATCAGAGCGATTAGGGGAGTGAAGATCACAGTGATTAGAGGAGTGAAGATCAGAGCGATTAGAGGAGTGAAGATCACAGCGATTAGGGGAGTGAAGATCACAGATATTAGAGGAGTTGGGATCACAGGGATTAGAGGAGAGAAGATCTCAGGGATTAGGGGAGTGAAGATCAGAGCGATTAGGGGAGTGAAGATCACAGATATTAGAGGAGTTGGGATCACAGGGATTAGGGGAGTGAAAATCACAGATATTAGAGGAGTTGGGATCACAGGGATTAGAGGAGAGAAGATCTCAGGGATTAGGGGAGTGAAGATCAGAGCGATTAGGGGAGTGAAGATCACAGGGATTAGAGGAGTTGGGATCACAGCGATTAGGGGAGTGAAGATTAGAGATGAGCGAACTTTTCAAAACTTCGATTCGGCCGATTCGCTGAATTTTCCCGAAAAGTTTGTTTCGATCCAAATTTATTCGCGGTGAATCTATGTTAAAAAAGGCTATTTCTAGCCTACATACAGCCTGTATTCAGAATAACATGCAGATTACCGACATCGCTCTTAGAATCACTGCCGCACAGCAGCACAATGACAGAGCCTGGAGGTGGCATCAGTGTCAGGAGACCATATAGTGACTGAATGACAGAGCCTGGAGGTGGCATCAGTGTCAGGAGACCATATAGTGACTGAATGACAGCGTGGACATAGCGTGGCAAGAGGAGACCATTTAGTGGCTGAATGACAGAGCCTGGAGGTGGCATCAGTGTCAGGAGACCATATAGTGACTGAATGACAGCGTGGACATAGCGTGGCAAGAGGAGACCATTTAGTGGCTGAATGACAGAGCCTGGAGGTGGCATCAGTGTCAGGAGACCATATAGTGACTGAATGACAGCGTGGACATAGCGTGGCAAGAGGAGACCATTTAGTGGCTGAATGACACAGCATGGAGTTGGCTGATGCACTAGTACACTACACACCAGGGCTTCACAATCCCCCCTAAAAAACAACACAATATATTAAATTTTTGTCAAAGATTTCTCATTGGTAGCACCCGCTATCCAAAAATTTAGAATTTTCCAGAACCAGGCCCCACCCCTGCGGCATCAGTAACCCATATATTGCCTGTAGGACACAGCCTGGAGTTGGCTGATGCAAGAGTACACACCAGGGCTTCACAATCCCCCCCAAAAAACCAACACAATATATGAAATTTTTGTCAAAGATTTCTCATTGGTAGCACCCGCTATCCAAAAATTTGAAATTTCAAGACCCAGGCCCCACCCCTGCGGCATCAGGAACCCATATATTGCCTGAAGGACACAGCCTGGAGTTGACTGATGCACCAGTACACACCAGGGCTTCACAATCCCCCCTCCAAAATAAACACAATGAGAAATGTTTGTCAAAGATTTCTCATTGGTAGCACCCGCTATCCAAAAATTTGAAATTTCCAGAACCATGCCCCACCCCTGTGGCATCAGTAACCCATATATTGCTTGCATGACACAGCCTGGAGTTGGCTAATGCACTAGTACACTACACACCAGGGCTTCACAATCCCCCCCAAAAAAATCAACACAATATATTACATTTTTGTCAAAGATTTCTCATTGGTAGCACCCGTTATCCAAAAATTTGAAATTTCAAGAGCCAGGCCCCACCTCTGCGGCATCAGGAACCCATATAATGCCTGAAGGACACAGCCTGGAGTTGGCTGATGCACCAGTACACACAGGGCTTCACAATCTACTCCAAAAAACAACAATATTTTAGAAATGTTTTAAAGAAATCCCTTTGTGTAAGAACAAACGCATATCCAACAGTTCACAAGACTCTATAATGCAGGACGTGGACCCCCCAAAGACTTTCTTCTATAATATAATAAGCCACACAATGGCCCTCATTTACTATTCTAAACCCGACCTCTTTTGTCGGGTTTTTTTGTCGCATATTTGTCTGCGCCATGTCGCAGACATCATGCGCCAGTCTGCGACACGATGCAACATTTTTTCCCGACGGACCCGATGTGGATTCTCCCAAACCCGAAAAAGGGGCGTAACCCGACATTTCTGAGCTTTCCCACATATTTATTAAGGTTTCCAACCCGAATTTGTTGTATTGTTGTGGATTTTTTCCCGACAGCTCAGAGGAGTTGGAAACCAAAACCAACAAAACCCACGTGCGACAAACAGGATGCGACATAATAATAAATACCAGGGGAAAAAAGCAGTCGGGTAAGAAAGCAACATAGACTTACAACCCGATTTTCTTAGTAAATGAGGGCCAATATGTTACATTTTTTTAAATAATTGAAATTCCAAGACCAAGGCCCCACCTCTGCTGCATCAGTAACCCATATATTGCCTAACGGACACAGACTGGAGTTGACTGATGCACGAGTGCACACTACACACCCGTCACCCGGGCTTCACAATCCACCCCAAAAAAACACAAAATTTTATCGAAATTGTCGGACAAAATACCTTTTTTTTTTTAAAAAAAACAAGCGCATATACAGCAGTTCACAAGACTCTATAATGCAGGACGTGGACCACCCAAAGACATTCTTCTCAAAAGTAATAAACCACACAATGTTTGAAATTTGGTTAAAAAAATTATTACATGTGTGTAAGCGCATCTGTCTCCAAAAAATCAGATGGCAAAAGGATTCTAATCGCCAAAAATGATTAAGCAGAGTAAATCCCTCTCCATCTATTTTTTTTTTCATTAAAAAATCACACGAAACAAGAGTTCCATTGTGTAACCATTAGCATTCTGCAAAATTCTATTTTATTACTGATAAAATTACCAGTAAATTTAACAATAACACCACCCAAGAGTGTATAATTACCCCATACATTACACCAGGAGCAGTCAGGAGTAGGCCTCAGCACTACCCAAGAGTGTTTAATTACCCCATACATTACACCAGGAGCAGTCAGGAGTAGGCCTCAGCACTACCCAAGAGTGTTTAATTACCCCCATACATTACACCAGGAGCAGTCAGGAGTAGGCCTCAGCACTACCCAAGAGTGTATAATTACCCCATACATTACACCAGGAGCAGTCAGGAGTAGGCCTCAGCACTACCCAAGAGTGTATAATTACCCCATACATTACACCAGGAGCAGTCAGGAGTAGGCCTCAGCACTACCCAAGAGTGTATAATTACCCCATACATTACACCAGGAGCAGTCAGGAGTAGGCCTCAGCACTACCCAAGAGTGTATAATTACCCCATACATTACACCAGGAGCAGTCAGGAGTAGGCCTCAGCACTACCCAAGAGTGTATAATTACCCCATACATTACACCAGGAGCAGTCAGGAGTAGGCCTCAGCACTACCCAAGAGTGTTTAATTACCCCATACATTACACCAGGAGCAGTCAGGAGTAGGCCTCAGCACTACCCAAGAGTGTATAATTACCCCATACATTACACCAGGAGCAGTCAGGAGTAGGCCTCAGCAGTACCCAAGAGTGTATAATTACCCCATACATTACACCAGGAGCAGTCAGGAGTAGGCCTCAGCACTACCCAAGAGTGTATAATTACCCCATACATTACACCAGGAGCAGTCAGGAGTAGGCCTCAGCAGTACCCAAGAGTGTATAATTACCCCATACATTACACCAGGAGCAGTCAGGAGTAGGCCTCAGCACTACCCAAGAGTGTTTAATTACCCCATACATTACACCAGGAGCAGTCAGGAGTAGGCCTCAGCACTACCCAAGAGTGTATAATTACCCCATATATTACACCAGGAGCAGTCAGGAGTAGGCCTCAGCACTACCCAAGAGTGTATAATTACCCCATACATTACACCAGGAGCAGTCAGGAGTAGGCCTCAGCACTACCCAAGAGTGTATAATTACCCCATACATTACACCAGGAGCAGTCAGGAGTAGGCCTCAGCACTACCCAAGAGTGTATAATTACCCCATACATTACACCAGGAGCAGTCAGGAGTAGGCCTCAGCACTACCCAAGAGTGTATAATTACCCCATACATTACACCAGGAGCAGTCAGGAGTAGGCCTCAGCACTACCCAAGAGTGTTTAATTACCCCATACATTACACCAGGAGCAGTCAGGAGTAGGCCTCAGCACTACCCAAGAGTGTTTAATTACCCCATACATTACACCAGGAGCAGTCAGGAGTAGGCCTCAGCACTACCCAAGAGTGTTTAATTACCCCATACATTACACCAGGAGCAGTCAGGAGTAGGCCTCAGCAGTACCCAAGAGTGTTTAATTACCCCATACATTACACCAGGAGCAGTCAGGAGTAGGCCTCAGCACTACCCAAGAGTGATTAATTACCCCATACATTACACCAGGAGCAGTCAGGAGTAGGCTTCAGCACTACCCAAGAGTGTTTAACCCCTTAAGGACACATGACGTACTGGAACGTCATGTGTCCACTCCTGATCTATAACGCGGGGCCACGGCGTGGCCCCGCGTCATAACGGTTCGGGCCCGGCCTCTAACAACGGCCGGGACCCGTGGCTAATAGCGCGCGGCATTGATCGCTGTGCCGCGCGCTATTAACCCTTTAGACGCGGCGTTCAAAGTTGAACGCCGCGTTTAAAGTGAAACCGAAAGCATGCCGGCTAGCTCAGTGGGCTGTTCGGGATAGCCGCGGTGAAATCGCGGCATCCCGAACAGCTGACAGGACAGCGGGAGGGCCCCTACCTGCCTCCTCGCTGTCCGATCGCCGAATGACTGCTCAGTGCCTGAGATCCAGGCATGAGCAGTCATGCGGCAGAATCATCGATCACTGGTTTCTTATGAGAAACCAGTGATCAATGTAAAAGATCAGTGTGTGCAGTGTTATAGGTCCCTATGGGACCTATAACACTGCAAAAAAAAAGTGCAAAAAAAAAGTGAATAAACATCATTTAACCCCTTCCCTATTAAAAGTTTGAATCACCCCCCTTTTCCCATAAAAGAAAAAACACAGTGTAAATAAAAATAAAAATAAACATAAATGGTATCGCCGCGTGCGGAAATGTCCGAATTATAAAAATATATAGTTAATTAAACCGCACGGTCAATGGCGTGCGCGCAAAAAAATTCCAAAGTCCAAAATAGTGCATTTTTGGTCACTTTTTATATCATGAAAAAATGAATAAAAAGCGATCAATAAGTCCTATCAATGCAAAAATGGTACCGTTAAAAACTTCAGATCACGGCGCAAAAAATGAGCCCTCATACCGCCCCATACACGGAAAAATAAAAAAGTTATAGGGGTCAGAAGATGACAATTTTAAACGTATTAATTTTCCTGCATGTAGTTATGATTTTTTCCAGAAGTCCGACAAAATCAAACCTATATAAGTAGGGTATCATTTTAATCGTATGGACCTACAGAATACATATCAGGTGTCATTTTTACCGAAAAATGTACTACGTAGAAACGGAAGCCCCCAAAAGTTACAAAACAACGTTTTTTTTTTAATTTTGTCGCACAATGATTTTTTTTCCCGCTTCACCATAGATTTTTGGGCAAAATGACTGACGTCATTACAAAGTAGAATTGGTGGCGCAAAAAATAAGCCATCATATGGATTTTTAGGTGTAAATTTGAAAGAGTTATGATTTTTTAAAGGCAAGGAGCAAAAAACGAAAATGCAAAAACGGAAAAACCTCCGGTCCTTAAGGGGTTAATTACCCCATACATTACACCAGGAGCAGTCAGGAGTAGGCCTCAGCACTACCCAAGAGTGTTTAATTACCCCATACATTACACCAGGAGCAGTCAGGAGTAGGCCTCAGCAGTACCCAGGAGTGTTTAATTACCCCATACATTACACCAGGAGCAGTCAGGAGTAGGCCTCAGCACTACCCAAGAGTGTTTAATTACCCCATACATTACACCAGGAGCAGTCAGGAGTAGGCCTCAGCACTACCCAAGAGTGTTTAATTACCCCATACATTACACCAGGAGCAGTCAGGAGTAGGCCTCAGCACTACCCAAGAGTGTATAATTACCCCATACATTACACCAGGAGCAGTCAGGAGTAGGCCTCAGCAGTACCCAAGAGTGTATAATTACCCCATACATTACACCAGGAGCAGTCAGGAGTAGGCCTCAGCACTACCCAAGAGTGTTTAATTACCCCATACATTACACCAGGAGCAGTCAGGAGTAGGCCTCAGCACTACCCAAGAGTGTTTAATTACCCCATACATTACACCAGGAGCAGTCAGGAGTAGGCCTCAGCACTACCCAAGAGTGTTTAATTACCCCATACATTACACCAGGAGCAGTCAGGAGTAGGCCTCAGCACTACCCAAGAGTGTATAATTACCCCATACATTACACCAGGAGCAGTCAGGAGTAGGCCTCAGCACTACCCAAGAGTGTTTAATTACCCCATACATTACACCAGGAGCAGTCAGGAGTAGGCCTCAGCACTACCCAAGAGTGTATAATTACCCCATACATTACACCAGGAGCAGTCAGGAGTAGGCCTCAGCAGTACCCAATAGGCTTTAATTACCCCATACATTACACCAGGAGCAGTCAGGAGTAGGCCTCAGCACTACCCAAGAGTGTATAATTACCCCATACATTACACCAGAAGCAGTCAGGAGTAGGCCTCAGCACTACCCAAGAGTGTATAATTACCCCATACATTATACCAGGAGCAGTCAGGAGTAGGCCTCAGCACTACCCAAGAGTGTTTAATTACCCCATACATTACACCAGGAGCAGTCAGGAGTAGGCCTCAGCACTACCCAAGAGTGTTTAATTACCCCATACATTACACCAGGAGCAGTCAGGAGTAGGCCTCAGCACTACCCAAGAGTGTATAATTACCCCATACATTACACCAGGAGCAGTCAGGAGTAGGCCTCAGCACTACCCAAGAGTGTATAATTACCTCATACATTACACCAGGAGCAGTCAGGAGTAGGCCTCAGCAGTACCCAAGAGTGTTTAATTACCCCATACATTACACCAGGAGCAGTCAGGAGTAGGCCTCAGCACTACCCAAGAGTGTTTAATTACCCCATACATTACACCAGGAGCAGTCAGGAGTAGGCCTCAGCAGTACCCAAGAGTGTTTAATTACCCCATACATTGCACCAGGAGCAGTCAGGAGTAGGCCTCAGCACTACCCAAGAGTGTATAATTACCCCATACATTACACCAGGAGCAGTCAGGAGTAGGTCTCAGCACTACCCAAGAGTGTATAATTACCCCATACATTACACCAGGAGCAGTCAGGAGTAGGCCTCAGCACTACCCAAGAGTGTTTAATTACCCCATACATTACACCAGGAGCAGTCAGGAGTAGGCCTCAGCACTACCCAAGAGTGTATAATTACCCCATACATTACACCAGGAGCAGTCAGGAGTAGGCTTCAGCACTACCCAAGAGTGTTTAATTACCCCATACATTACACCAGGAGCAGTCAGGAGTAGGCCTCAGCAGTACCCAAGAGTGTTTAATTACCCCATACATTACACCAGGAGCAGTCAGGAGTAGGCCTCAGCACTACCCAAGAGTGTTTAATTACCCCATACATTACACCAGGAGCAGTCAGGAGTAGGCCTCAGCACTACCCAAGAGTGTTTAATTACCCCATACATTACACCAGGAGCAGTCAGGAGTAGGCCTCAGCACTACCCAAGAGTGTTTAATTACCCCATACATTACACCAGGAGCAGTCAGGAGTAGGCCTCAGCACTAACCAAGAGTGTTTAATTACCCCATACATTACACCAGGAGCAGTCAGGAGTAGGCCTCAGCAGTACCCAAGAGTGTTTAATTACCCCATACATTACACCAGGAGCAGTCAGGAGTAGGCCTCAGCACTACCCAAGAGTGTTTAATTACCCCATACATTACACCAAGAGCAGTCAGGAGTAGGCCTCAGCACTACCCAAGAGTGTTTAATTACCCCATACATTACACCAGGAGCAGTCAGGAGTAGGCCTCAGCACTACCCAAGAGTGTATAATTACTCCATACATTACACCAGGAGCAGTCAGGAGTAGGCCTCAGCACTACCAAAGAGTGTTTAATTACCCCATACATTACACCAGGAGCAGTCAGGAGTAGGCCTCAGCACTACCCAAGAGTGTATAATTACCCCATACATTACACCAGGAGCAGTTAGGAGTAGGCCTCAGCACTACCCAAGAGTGTTTAATTACCCCATACATTACACCAGGAGCAGTCAGGAGTAGGCCTCAGCACTACCCAAGAGTGTATAATTACCCCATACATTACACCAGGAGCAGTCAGGAGTAGGCCTCAGCACTACCCAAGAGTGTTTAATTACCCCATACATTACACCAGGAGCAGTCAGGAGTAGGCCTCAGCAGTACCCAAGAGTGTATAATTACCCCATACATTACACCAGGAGCAGTCAGGAGTAGGCCTCAGCACTACCCAAGAGTGTATAATTACCCCATACATTACACCAGGAGCAGTCAGGAGTAGGCCTCAGCAGTACCCAAGAGTGTATAATTACCCCATACATGACACCAGGAGCAGTCAGGAGTAGGCCTCAGCAGTACCCAAGAGTGTTTAATTACCCCATACATTACACCAGGAGCAGTCAGGAGTAGGCCTCAGCACTACCCAAGAGTGTATAATTACCCCATACATTACACCAGGAGCAGTCAGGAGTAGGCCTCAGCAGTACCCAAGAGTGTTTAATTACCCCATACATTACACCAGGAGCAGTCAGGAGTAGGCCTCAGCAGTACCCAAGAGTGTTTAATTACCCCATACATTACACGAGGAGCAGTCAGGAGTAGGCCTCAGCAGTACCCAAGAGTGTTTAATTACCCCATACATTACACCAGGAGCAGTCAGGAGTAGGCCTCAGCACTACCCAAGAGTGTATAATTACCACATACATTACACCAGGAGCAGTCAGGAGTAGGCCTCAGCAGTACCCAATAGGCTTTAATTACCCCATACATTACACCAGGAGCAGTCAGGAGTAGGCCTCAGCACTACCCAAGAGTGTTTAATTACCCCATATATTACACCAGGAGCAGTCAGGAGTAGGCCTCAGCACTACCCAAGAGGCTTTAACCCCTTAAGGACGCAGGACGTAAATGTACGTCCTGGTGAGGTGGTACTTAACGCACCAGGACGTACATTTACGTCCTAAGCATAACCGCGGGCATCGGAGCGATGCCCGTGTCATGCGCGGCTGATCCCGGCTGCTGATCGCAGCCAGGGACCCGCCGGCAATGGCCGACACCCGCGATCTTGCGGGCGTCCGCCATTAACCCCTCAGGTGCCGGGATCAATACAGATCCCGGCATCTGCGGCAGTTCGCGATTAAAATGAACGATCGGATCGCCCGCAGCGCTGCTGCGGGGATCCGATCATTCATAACGCTGCACGGAGGTCCCCTCTCCTTCCTCCGTGCGGCTCCCGGCGTCTCCCGCTCTGGTCTGAGATCGAGCAGACCAGAGCAGGAGATCGCCGATAACACTGATCTGTTCTATGTCCTATACATAGAACAGATCAGTATTAGCAATCATGGTATGGTATTGCTCTGAATAGTCCCCTATGGGGACTATTCAAGTGTAAAAAAAAATGTAAAAAAATTTAAAAGTAAAAGTTAAAAAAAAGTGAAAAATCCCCTCCCCCAATAAAAAAGTAAAACGTCCGTTTTTTCCTATTTTACCCCCAAAAAGCGTAAAAAACATTTTTTATAGACATATTTGGTATCGCCGCGTGCGTAAATGTCCGAACTATTAAAATAAAATGTTAATGATCCCGTACGGTGAACTGCGTGAACGAAAAAAAATTAAAAAAGTCCAAAATTCCTACTTTTTTAATACATTTTATTTAAAAAAATTATAAAAAATGTATTAAAAGTTTTTTATATACAAATGTGGTATCAAAAAAAAGTACAGATCATGGCGCAAAAAATGAGCCCCCATACCGCCGCTTATACGGAAAAATAAAAAAGTTATAGGTCATCAAAATAAAGGGATTATAAACGTACTAATTTGGTTAAAAAGTTTGTGATTTTTTTTAAGCGCAACAATAATATAAAAGTATATAATAATGGGTATCATTTTAATCGTATTGACCCTCAGAATAAAGAACACATGTCATTTTTACCAGAAATTGTACGGCGTGAAAACAAAACCTTCCAAAATTAGCAAAATTGCGTTTTTCGTTTTAATTTCCCCACAAAAATAGTGTTTTTTGGTTGCGCCATACATTTTATGATATAATGAGTGATGTCATTACAAAGGACAACTGGTAGCGCAAAAAAAAAGCCCTCATACTAGTCTGTGGATGAAAATATAAAAGAGTTATGATTTTTAGAAGGCGAGGAGGAAAAAATGAAAACGTAAAAATTAAATTGTCTGAGTCCTTAAGGCCAAAATGGGCAGAGTCCTTAAGGGGTTAATAACCCCTTACCTTGCCCGATCAATTGCGAGATCGAGCAATAACAGGTGTGTTATGGCCTCAGATGTCCTGGGCCGCACTAGCGCTCCACTGAACGGATTAGTGTGTCTCTATCTTTCAAGGACAGGTGCGTGTTGCACGCTGAAACCAGTTCGTGATAGGGATCTGTGATTGCAATTATTTAATCTTAAAACGAGGAATTACCAGTAAGTGAGGGTCATAAGCTGGTGTTTATTAAGTCCCTGCCCTTTGTACACACCGCCCGTCGCTATAAGCGATTGGATTAGTTAGTGAGTTGGTTAGTGAGGTGCTCGGATCGGCCCAGGCGGGGTAGGAGAAGGCCCTGGCAGAGCGCCGAGAATTTAATGATCATTGTTGAAATTTGCATTAAGCATGTATTTAGCTACTGCTAAACATCCAAAAATTTAAGGCCCAAGGCCAGAGGCACCAGGGAGGCAAGTAGTTCCCGAAAGACACAGAATGAGTCTGGAGCATGCATTTGCAGTACCCAAGAGGTTTTCATAACCCCTTACATTTAAAGATCAATATTTACATTTGCATTAAGCATGTATTTAGCTACTGCTAAACTTCAAAAAATTATAGGCCCAAGGCCTGAGGCACCAGGGAGGCAAGTAGTTTGTGAAAGACACAGAATGAGTCTGCAGCAGTCATTTGCAGTACCCAAGAGGGTTTCATAACCCCTTACATTTAAAGATCAATGTTGACATTTGCATTAAGCATGTATTTAGCTACTGCTAAACTTCAAAAAATTATAGGCCCAAAGCCAGAAGCTTCAGTTTTCCCCATATTAGGAGCATAGTTGTCCCCCAGATTAGGACCATAGTTGTCCCCCAGATTAGGCAGCATAGATGTCTCCCAGATTAGGAGCATACTTGTCCCTCAGATTAGGCAACATAGTTGTCCCCAAATCAGCGCGGGCCGGTCAGAGCCAATCAAAGGGCCGTATGTGTCAAGCGGGCCGTACAATCCCCAGGTCTGCCCCAGAGGGTTTCATAACCAACCACAATAGATTAAATGTTGTTGTAGGAGCATGGTCAATCTACTCAGACCCATCTGTCATTGGTGGCTGGAAATCCTGGCTGATCCCTCCCTGATTCATCTTGACAAGCGTCAGTCTCTCCACATTTTTACTGGACAGACGAGTTCGCCTTGGGGTGACTATTGCCCCGGCCGCACTAAACACCCGCTCTGATGGCACACTACTGGCCGGGCAGGACAGCTTTTCCAGGGCAAACTCCGCTAGTTGCGGCCATAAATCGAGTTTGGCTGCCCAGAAGTCCAGCGGATCTTCAACGGTTGTTGGCATGGCCATGTCAAGGTAAGCCACCACCTGCTGGTTCAGATCCTGCTCCATGACTACCTGCTGCTGATAGGTTGCTTCACTATGCGGCTGAAGGAAGCTACTCATCAGCGACTGTAGACTCAGACTGCTTCTGATGGAGCTGGTACTGCTCCTGCCACCCCTCCCCTCCCCAGCAGCTATGGCAGTGGAAGGATGAGCGCAGAGGGCCCCCCGAGTCAGACCTGCGAGTGGATGGAATATGTGGCCGATAGGCATCGGCCAACCGACTACGTAGAAGCTCCCTGAAGTAGGTCAGTTTGTCCTCCCTCTCAGTGGGTGTAAAAAAGGCCCCCATTCTGGGCCGGTAGCGAGGGTCTAATAAGGTGGAGATCGAGAAGTCACCGCGCTGACGAATTTTGACAATTCGGGGGTCACTACGCAAGCAACTCAGCATGCATCGTGCCATTTGTGGCAGTGACTCACTGGGACTACCTGCCTCCATCTCCACTGCATTCTGCCACGGTGTGCCTGGGTCCTCTGTCTCGCCTCCCTCGTAATAACCCTCCAGCTCCTCCCCTCCTGTCCAATGACCAGAAACACCGGCCATCTCATCCACCGTAAACTGTGCTCCGCTCTGCCCCTCATCATCCTCCTCCAGTTCATGCCCCACAGGACTCATGTAGCCTTCTGATGTAGGCGCACCGTCTCCATTGCCGTGACCAGCCATGTTTTCAATCATTTGTTGTAGACAATGTAGGAGTGGAATTACGTCGTTCATGGCATAATTCGAGCGACTAACAAAAAATGTGGCTTCCTCAAAGGGCCTCAGCAAACGGCAGGTGTCACATATGAGCTGCCACTCGTTCACATTGAAGTTACACAGGGGAGTTCTCCTATCTGCTTGTATCATCAAGAAATCGGTGATGGCTTTTATTTGTTCGTTTAGTCTGTCCAACATATGGAGGGTGGAATTCCAATGTGTGGCAATGTCACAAATGAGACTATGTTGTGGGATACCGTTCTGACGCTGCAGCTCAAGCAAAGTGTGCTTGGCGGTGTACGAGTGGCTGAAGTGCATGCACAGTTTCCTTGCCATTGTCAGGACGTCTTGCAAATGGGGGGGAAGACTTGATGAACTTCTTGACAACCAGATTCAACACGTGTGCCATGCAGGGCGAATGGTTCACACTTCCTTGTCGCAGCGGGGCCACAATGTTCTTCCCATTGTCGGTCACCATGGTTCCCATTTACAGATTTCGTGGAGTAAGCCATACTCGGATTTCTTCCCTAATGAACTTCAGCAGTTCCTTCCCTGTGTGACTCCATTCGCCAAGGCAAACCATGTGAAGGACGGCTTGACACCACTGTGCCCTACACACGTGGTACGATGAAGGGCCACCGAGATTTGGATGTGCAGTGGAGGCCAAGGACATGGGGGAGGAGGAGGAGGAGGCGCACACTGTAAAAGGACCAACTGCCTGAGAGCGAGAGCGTGGAGGAGGAAGCGGTGTGACCTGTCCAAGTTGCTGTTGTGGCTGTGCAGGAACAACATTTACCCAGTGGGCCATAAAAGACATGTATTGTCCCTGCCCGTAGTTACAGCTCCACACATCGGCGCTGCCGTGCACTTTTGAACACACCGACAGGCTCAAGGACTGGCCCACATTCTCTGGTACAAACTTATGCAGGGCTGTTACTGCCTTCTTCGCAAAGAAATGACGGCTTGGGACTCTCCACCTCGACTCGGCACAAGCCATCAATTTCCTGAAAGCTGCAGAGTCCACCAGTTGGAAAGGGAGGGACTGCAACACCAGCAACTTGGACAGGAGCACATTCAACTTCTGCGTCGTTGGATGAGTGGGCGCATTCTGTTGTCTCTTGGACATGGCTTCACCGATCGATTGTTGGCGGAATGGCTGACTACGAGCGGAGGAAGCAGGAGCGCAAGAAGGATGGTTTGACACAATACTCCCTTCGGCTGAGGTGGTGGAGCCTTGGCTGGATGACGAAGGGAGCGGATGGCCACTGGGTGATGCGGCAGGCTGGACCACTACCTCGGAGCAACGGTTATCCCAGGCCGCTTTATGGTGGCGAATCATGTGTTGACGCAGGGCCGTGGTGCCGAGATTAGGACCCTGGCCACGCTTCACTTTCTGCCGACAGATTTTGAATGTGACTACGCTAAGGTCCTCCAGATTCTTTATGAAGAACAACCACACCGCAGAGTAGCTGATTTTCCCACCCGTAGTTCGCACTATTTCACTGCTATTGGCGCCGTCTCCAGGAACCCCTGTTCCCCTACCTCCCTGAATGGTAGCTTGCCGCGAAGCAGGTGGTCTCCCCCTGGCAAGTTTGGCTCCTGAATTTCCACTACTGCCACCACCACACTGATTGTCTATGAGGCAGCAAGGCGGTAGCACGGTTGGCAAAGAGCAAATCTCTTCTCCTGATGATGATGAAGCCCCGGCTTCTGCACCCGGCTCCCAAGTGCGATCGGCTTCATCATCATCAAAAGATGTGTGCACGTCACTGATGTCCTCCTCGTGTTCCACAACAGTGTCTGCCTCAGGACCCTGAACAATTGAAACACCGCCTCCCACGTCACTCTCCGCATCACTACTTGGCTGCCTTGCGGAGCAAGGGACGCATGTCTCCTCACATTCTTGGCTGCCCATTAGATGCTGACTGTCCTCTATTACATCGTCCTCGCTAAATAGTGGAGCTGAACCCAAAGCATGAGATACTTCTTTGGGAGAGGGAACAGCATAGGACAAAGGCAATGGGATTACGGGGACTGCTCCCGGGCCATGCCAACTGAGGGTTGTGTCTGAGGAACCCACCGACTCTTGACTGGGGTTGTCACATGTCGCTTGTGATGATGGGGATGAGTGTGCAAACCAATTGACGAGGAGAGATGGGTCGACGACACGACCGCTGGGTGTTAACGGGAGCTCAGGCCTATTGCTGCGACTCCTTATGCCACTCGCCCCAAGTCTGCTGCCAACTCTGCCTGACGTATGTAGGCCTCTGCCACTTCTCTGTGCACGTCCTGGCACTTCCCTGCCTGACATACTTAGTGCGTTTATGAGGGTATAGAACAGCAGCAGGCGATTACTTACGGCTGTCCTTTCAAAGTATATAGGCCCTAGACAGAATAACAGTTACTAAATAGTACACTCCTTTGTTGTATATAGGCCCTAGACAGAATAACAGTTACTAAATAGTACACTCCTTTGTTGTATATAGGCCCTAGACAGAATAACAGTTACTAAATAGTACACTCCTTTGTTGTATATAGGCCCTAGACAGAATAACAGTTACTAAATAGTACACTACTTGGTTGTATGTAGGCCCTTTGCAATGATGAGCAGTGTATTTATACACAGAAAAAAACTCTTTTTTTGTTGTATACACCAGCCGGTGTATACTAATGTGTGGAATAGCACTGAATTTAGCACAGAGACAGAAATACAGGTACTAAATAGTACACTCCCTTGTTGTATGTAGGCCCTTTGCAATGATGAGCGCACTGTTAAGCGTATTTGTACGCAGGAAAATCTTTTTTTTCTTTAATACACCGGCAGGTATATAACGTGTGGTATAACACTGAATTTAGCACAGAGACAGAAATATAAGGTGGTATATGGTACGATATTTGCTTGTATTTAGGCCCTTTGCAATGATGAGCGCTCTGTTTAGCGCATTTATACTCAGGAAAACTTTTTTTTCTTTAATACACCGGCAGGTATATAACGTGTGGTATAACACTGAATTTAGCACCGAGACAGAAATATAAGGTGGTATATGGTACGCTATTTGCTTGTATTTAGGCCCTTTGCAATGATAAGGCCACTGTTAAGCGCATTTATACTCAGGAAACCTTTTTTTTCTTTCATACACCGGCAGGTATATAACGTGTGGTATAACACTGAATTTAGCACCGAGACAGAAATATAAGGTGGTATATGGTACGCTATTTGCTTGTATTTAGGCCCTTTGCAATGATAAGGCCACTGTTAAGCGCATTTATACTCAGGAAACCTTTTTTTTCTTTCATACACCGGCCGGTATATAACGTGTGGTATAACACTGAATTTAGCACCGAGACAGAAATATAAGGTGGTATATGGTACGCTATTTGCTTGTATTTAGGCCCTTTGCAATGATAAGGCCACTGTTAAGTGCATTTATACTCAGGAAACCTTTTTTTTCTTTCATACACCGGCAGGTATATAACGTGTGGTATAACACTGAATTTAGCACCGAGACAGAAATATAAGGTGGTATATGGTACGCTATTTGCTTGTATTTAGGCCCTTTGCAATGATAAGGCCACTGTTAAGTGCATTTATACTCAGGAAACCTTTTTTTTCTTTCATACACCGGCAGGTATATAACGTGTGGTATAACACTGAATTTAGCACAGAGACAGAGTAACAGGTGAAAAATGGTATAAAAGGCACTAAAGTCCACACTAATATGACTTATTTCTGAACAGCAGCAGGAACCAACAGTGCAGCACCACCCAAAAAAAATATAAAATCCATGGATTAACCCCTAAATTGCCCTCTGTCACACCATTCTGAGCAGCAGAAGATTTGTGGAGAAAAAAAAACTCAATAGAGCTGAAAAATGAGGAGATAAGATGGTGGATAAAGTTGAGGCAGCTTGGAGATGTGTATGAGGCAGCTGACAGCTATCTGCCCCTCTCTGCTGCAATGCTCAATAACGGGAATAGGAGGTTTAGCAATCAATGATCCTTCTCAGTGTTACAGCACAGCACTCTGCACTCCTGCCTTTCCCTAATGCTGATGTGACTAGCAGCTGCAGTGTAACGCTGTGGTATGAGCTGACTGTATGGACAAACCTTCTACCATATCTTACATCTAAAAATTCTCCCACTCTGAAATAAAACACTGACACTCATAAACCTTTTAAGTGGGCTGGGTGGTGGTCACAGCTCATTTATTTAAATATATATATATAACTCTGCTTAAATAAATATAACACTGCATAGCAGTAACAATGAAATACACAACTTTTTGCCGAAGTACTGCTTCAGCTGAAGCAGTATGCCCCACTGTCTCCACAGCGTGCATGTACTGCCTTCGGCACCTTAACACTCCCAAAATTATCTTCCTTCACGCCACAGAAGGAGCCCGTGTACTCCTACACGGAGCTCCGACCCCCACTCAACACAAAAAGGGCCTGTTCAACGCCATCCTGAAGACCAGAAAGGAAGATGTCCAGCCCAATATTGTTGAGGTGGACACCATCGCCGATCATAAACCTCCTATTATCCCCTTCAAGCTCCCTGTGCCTTACCACCACTCCGCCCTTGGACCGAACAAACCTCGCCATCCTGGAGTTAACTAAACGGCGGGACCGCTCAATAGCCATTTAACCCGCGGAACAATTTCCGACCACACCAGAACCATCTCGGAGAAAACCCCCCCGAGCCGCTCCACATATGCCTTCATAATTGTTATCAACTCGGGGACCCTAGTGAAACATAGGTCATTTCCACCTGCGTGGACAACCAGAACAACTCCCGATCTCAGCCTACCGGACAGATCCACCGTCTCCGAAAGCACTTGAGGCCATCTCATTCCCGGAATTCCCCTCCATTGAGTATCGACCTGATGGAAACCTAACGATCTCCCTCCAGGACGGCAGGCCACCCGCTGTGCCGCCCGATGAACATAGGAGTGGCCAAAGAACACAACCGTAGCAACCGGAGGATCTAAAAGGAAAAAACAGGTTAAAGCAGCAGTTCTGGGCGCACATAACCAGCATAGCAATCCGAACGCCAACGCCCAATACGCTGAATATCAGATACGGACAAACCTGCCCTAGACGCTTCAGTAGCCGCCCCAATCCGAAAGGAATGCGTTCCGAATTCAGAAGGGGGGGGCCCCCGCATATTGCAGACACCGCTTGAACAATGACTGAAATTGAAAACGGGATAAAGCCGAACCATCGGCATGAGAGAAAAATTGTCTGCCAGAAACACGAAGCAACAAATAGGCAAAGACAGCCCGCACTGGGCAGGCCGGGCCATCAACCGACTGAAGGCGAATCCAGGCCCCCGTTCCCACTTGGTCGGTCTTAGACCGACGAATACGCAGCTGCAGGACACCGTTTGAGCAGACCACGTCCTCGAAAAGCAACCCACCAGAACCCTGCTTAGAGGAAGGAACCAACTCCCCAACCAGCAGAGCACCAAAAAACGCAACACAAAAAGCAGCGGAGTATAAGGTGGATTCAAAAGGAGAAAAACAGCAACTGACCGAGGCCTGTACCAGCGAGACAAGCAAAAGATAGGAAACCGGGCGCCGCTGTTCCCTGCGAACATGAGTGCGCTGCCATCCCTTCAGGGATTGCTGAATCAAAAAACGTTTGGTAACATCATCCCATCCCAGCAAACGAAAATAGAAACTAACCCCCGCCAGCCTGCGCCGCGCCACTAAAGCAGAAAAATTCGCAGCGCGCAATGACAACAAGTAGTCCACAGTTACCTCCAATCTCGAATCAGAACACCCAGACACATTTCGCCCAGACACCAAAAGACACCACTCCTTCCATGCCTTACCATGTCCGGACCACGTAGAGGCCGCCATCGATGATTCCAGCAGTGGCATCAATCTCCTGTCACTAGGCCCCAGACCAAAGGCGGGCACGGTCGACCCTCCAGCTCTGCCGTCGGGCACAACCTCTTGAGGTCCTGGAACTGAAAGCGAGACAAAGAATCAGCAATAACATTATCAACACCCGGGACATGCCGAGCCCGGAACCAAATATTGAATTCCAAACAACGAAGAACCAAGTGACGTAAAAGTGACAAAACAGGAAGAGAAGAGGAAGACAAGCCATTAATGCAATGCACCACACTCGCGTTGTCCGTCCAGAAACAAACCCTTTGGTTACTAAAACGACTACCCCACAGCTCAACAGCAACAATGATAGGAAAAAGTTCCAACAACGCCAAGTTTCGGCACCAACCCCTCTCTTCCCAATCCGGTGGCCACGCCTCCGCGCACCACTCACCAGCAAAAAAGGCTCCAAAACCAACCGACCCTGCAGCATCCGTGAAAAGCTGAAGTTCACCGCTGCAGACCTCCTCCGCCTGCCAACAAGTATGACTATTGTAGCACCGCAGGAACTCTTGCCACACCAATAAATCAGACCTCAGACACCAAGATATACGGATCCGGTGACCAGGGAGGGCAACTCCCCTGGTCGCCAAAGACACGCGTCTAGAAAAAACTCTGCCCATCGGCATTACCCGACAGGCAAAAACCAAGTGCCCCAAAAGCACCTGCATCTGCCGAAGAGTAACCTTCTTCGCCTCACAGAAACATTCAACCCATTGCAACATAATCTCCAATTGGCAGAAGGCAAACGAAAAACCATGGCCACAGAATCAATCTCTATACCAAAAAAAGACATGACCGTGGCCGGACCTTCCGTCTTTTCCGCAGACAGCGGAACACCAAAACGCTGCATCAAAAAAGAAAAGGGCTCAACAGGAAACCACATCTGGGAGAACCCGCAGGGGCAACAAACAAAAAACGTCCAAATAGTGAATCACCGATGAACAGCCCGTCTCAAAACGTACTACCCATTCCAGGAATGTGCTGAACATTTCGAAATAGTGACATGAGATAGAACAACCCATGGGCAAACAAACATCATAATTGAAATCACCATCCATGCGACAACCCAACAAATGAAAACACTCCGGATGTACAGGGAGTAAGCGAAAAGCAGATTCAATATCGGACATCGCCATTAAGGCCGCAGGCCCCGCTCCGCGCACCATGGCCACCGCCCGGTCAAAAGACACATATGAAACCGAGGAATCCTCCTTCGGAATCCCATCATTTACAGATGTACCCTTAGGGTAGGACAAATGATGGATAAGTCGGAATTTTCCGGCCTCCTTCTTAGGTACCACACCCAGCGGGGAAACTCTGAACATAGCCAGCGGAGGGTGGCGATACGGGCCCATAAAGCGCCCCAGGGCCACCTCCTTTTCAATTTTTTCCCTCAATACATCCGGGCGCTCCCTGGCCAATTTCAAATTATCGGGGAACTCCCCAACATCAGAGCCCAAAACAAAGGGGATAAAAAAAACCTCAGAAAAACCGTCCCTCAAAACCTGAGCGCACTCCCTATTGGAGTACTGCTCTAACCACGGGGACATCGCGGACACGTTCACCGGCGTCCTTCCCCTCACCAGCAGCTGCGGACGCCCCGGGTGCTTCGGGGCCCATGGACAACACGTTGCAGCGTGGCCACCACCGCAAGCGGAGCATTCGTGCTTGTATTTGCACAGGTTGAGGAACTTGCAGTGTCCTTCATTAAATAGCCAGCATGCGCCGGGACGCCGCACGGCCACTGACCCTGATGTCCCTGCTGGGCCAGCGGCCCCAGGCTGAAAGGGAGATCCCTTCTGGGCCATCATCAAGTGCAACCAAACATCGGTTGCCTTCACACCCCAACCCACCTCAGGCGTCAAAGCCAGGCGACGACGAAATTCTTCGTCATAACGCCACCAGGCCGAGCCCCCATGAGACTTGTAAGCATTATATACCGAGTCCATATAAATAAAAGCTCCGAACACCGTTCAGGATGCTTTTCACCCATTATACAACCCAAAACAGCAAAAGCCTGCACCCAGTTACCCATAGTTTTAGCTACTTTAGGCTTAGCAGGAAAAGACTTTTCGGGCTGAGGCCTACGCTCCTTATCTATGGTGTGCTGATCCACCGACACCAACGACCAAACATCAACATACTGGTTCCCCCAAATCTTCTCTTTCACAGCCAAATCAACATGGGATCCTAGGGGACTAACACCACAAAAGAATGACTCCTTATGTACCCCTGCACGTACCGGGGAAACCTTACTAACCACAGGAGCCGGACTAGCCTGTGAACCTTCCAACCTGGCCAAAACCGCTTTAAGAGTAGGCAAAAGATCAGAACCCGCATCACCCCAAACCCCAGCAAAGTTGAACTCACCTGTCTGCGCAGGAACAACAGTCGGAGTAGATGAAGTTCCACTCTGAGGAACCGGAGCAAGGTCCACACGCTCCACCGGTGCAGGAGCATCCACAGCACTAGGTCGATCAGCTCCACGAGAAGACCTCCGAGCAGACTTAGACTTGTGTCGCCTGCCCGAACGCCTATGAGACCTCCTGTCCGGGCTGACGGAACTCCAAGAACTCTCCCCCGAGGAGGAAGGTGAACGCCAGTGGGATGAACGGGACCTGCGTGACCTGTCCCTGTTCCTGGACTCCCGGCGACAATGTCTCCTACACCCATGATGCAACATGGCAGTTCTGCTCCTGCACGAGCGGCCAGAACCCC
This sequence comes from Hyla sarda, assembly GCF_029499605.1. NCBI lineage: Eukaryota > Metazoa > Chordata > Amphibia > Anura > Hylidae > Hyla > Hyla sarda. The sequence continues at coordinate 150,555 of NW_026609781.1, forward strand.
GGGAGGACGATCGGGACCGACGCCCATGGGACCGACTCACAGACCCATAACCATCACGGTCACGCTGTGGCTGGCTGACTATAGGCGCCGGCAATTGTGCAGCAGCAACCACAGGGGGGGGGGGGGGTTTGCAAGGAGCTGGGGGCACTAGATAGCTGCAGTGCAGGGGTTAAAAATGTGGAATGAGAGACAGGAGGCAGCAACCCCTGCCCCTCCCCCACAACCTCCACAGCATCTTCAAATAAAGGCTCACTACCCACATCCATGGATCCTAGTGCAGCAGGCAGCAAGGGGGCATTTGCAGGGAGACTAGTAGAGCTGCTGCCTGCTATTGGAATCACACTGGGACCCGGGAAAACAGGGGGGGTACCAGGCACCTCATCAGCTGATGAGGATGCCTGCGAGTTATGAGAGGCCTGTGCACCCATTACCTGATTTAACACTGAGGAGCTACGCTCAGCCCTAGCTACAGCCGAGACAGCGCGCCGGGAAGTGCCGGGAGCCGAAACCGGAAGGGGCGGAGCTACCACCCGACACCTCGCCGGACCAATGCTGCCAGCGAAGGCCCGGGATCCAGGTGCCGTGCGGGCGGCCTCCCCAGCACGCCGGGCGCCGCTAGGAAGGTGAGGGGGACTGGGGCTAAGCCTGGAGGGGGGACGCCTCTGTCTAGAAGTACGTCGGCCCCGCGGGGCCGCCGCCGGAGCCGACGACACAGTAACAGGGGCTGCAATAGGGGAGCTAACAGGAGCCGGGGCACGCACCACAGCAGCGTCCCCGAGCTCCGCTAAAATGCGAGGGATAAGGGAAGCATCACCCACTCCCGGAACCCACACCAAAACTGCTCGTCAGCCATCACAGGGGATGCTCTCACCTTGTATGCTGGAACACAAGAGGGAGAGCTGCGGGCAGGACAGCCCAGTAAATACCCCTGGGCGTACCCCCCTTTGAAACCCCTCCCCAAGGTGCAGGAGTGGGGGGGTTACTGTCTGCTTCCTGCTTTTTAACCCTTTCGTCCCCACAGTCAGGGCTACCTATGTCTATCCAGCTAGGTAACCTGCAATTCACACACACACAGTCCCGTCCTCTCCATCTGAATGCATAGATGAAATGAAGAGAGGCAAGATGGCCGCCGATTATATAGGGGCTGTGACATCACAGGGGTCAGTGAACACTGATAGGCTGCATCTCACATGTGATTCAGGGTCAGCCCGCCTACCTTCATTCCTGCCGCTGTTTCCCGCCCTCCCATAATCCCCTGCCCCATGTACTCACATGTGGATCCGCCAGCTCTACAATAGCCTGGAACGCTGTAAAATGGAGTTAAATGAAGCGATTCGTGCAATAGAATCGCGGCAATATTCGTATTCGTTGCGAATCGAATGTTTCATGAAATTCGTAACGAATTTGGGTTCGTCAAGTTCGATTCACTCATCTCTAGTGAAGATCACAGGGATTAGAGGAGAGAAGATCAGAGCAATTAGGGGAGTGAAGATCACAGCGATTAGGGGAGTGAAGATCACAGGGATTAGGGGAGTGAAGATCACAGGGATTAGGGGAGTGAAGATCACAGGGATTAGGGGAGTGAAGATCACAGGGATTAGGGGAGTGAAGATCACAGGAACTAGGGGAGTGAAGATCAGAGCAATTAGGGGAGTGAAGATCACAGCGATTAGGGGAGTGAAGATCACAGGGATTAGGGGAGTGAAGATCACAGGGATTAGGGGAGTGAAGATCACAGGGATTAGGGGAGTGAAGATCACAGCGATTAGGGGAGTGAAGATCAGAGCGATTAGGGGAGTGAAGATCACAGCGATTAGGGGAGCGAAGATCACAGGGATTAGGGGAGTGAAGATCACAGGGATTAGGGGAGTGAAGATCACAGGGATTAGGGGAGAGAAGATCAGAGCGATTAGGGGAGTGAAGATCAGAGCGATTAGGGGAGTGAAGATCAAAGCGATTAGGGGAGTGAAGATCAGAGCGATTAGGGGAGTAAAGATCACAGGGATTAGGGGAGTGAAGATCAGAGCAATTAGGGGAGTGAAGATCACAGGGATTAGGGGAGTGAAGATCAGAGTGATTAGGGGAGTAAAGATCACAGGAATTAGGGGAGTGAAGATCAGAGCGATTAGGGGAGTAAAGATCACAGGGATTAGGGGAGTGAAGATCAGAGCAATTAGGGGAGTGAAGATCACAGGGATTAGGGGAGTGAAGATCAGAGCGATTAGGGGAGTAAAGATGACAGGAATTAGGGGAGTGAAGATCAGAGCGATTAGGGGAGTAAAGATCACAGGGATTAGGGGAGTGAAGATCAGAGCAATTAGGGGAGTGAAGATCACAGCGATTAGGGGAGTGAAGATCACAGGGATTAGGGGAGTGAAGATCACAGCGATTAGGGGAGTGAAGATCACAGGGATTAGGGGAGTGAAGATCACAGGGATTAGGGGAGTGAAGATCACAGCGATTAGGGGAGTGAAGATCACAGCGATTAGGGGAGTAAAGATCACAGTAATTAGGGGAGTGAAGATCACAGCGATTAGGGGAGTGAAGATCACAGGGATTAGGGGAGTGAAGATCACAGCGATTAGAGGAGTGAAGATCACAGCGATTAGGGGAGTAAAGATCACAGGGATTAGGGGAGTGAAGATCAGAGTGATTAGGGGAGTGAAGATCACAGGGATTAGGGGAGTGAAGATCACAGCGATTAGGGGAGTGAAGATCACAGGGATTAGGGGAGTGAAGATCACAGCGATTAGGGGAGTGAAGATCACAGCGATTAGGGGAGTAAAGATCACAGTAATTAGGGGAGTGAAGATCAGAGCGATTAGGGGAGTGAAGATCACAGCGATTAGGGGAGTGAAGATCAGAGCGATTAGGGGAGTGAAGATCACAGCGATTAGGGGAGTAAAGATCACAGTAATTAGGGGAGTGAAGATCAGAGCGATTAGGGGAGTGAAGATCACAGCGATTAGGGGAGTAAAGATCACAGTAATTAGGGGAGTGAAGATCAGAGCGATTAGGGGAGTGAAGATCACAGCGATTAGGGGAGTGAAGATCAGAGCGATTAGGGGAGTGAAGATCACAGCGATTAGGGGAGTAAAGATCACAGTAATTAGGGGAGTGAAGATCAGAGCGATTAGGGGAGTGAAGATCACGGCGATTAGGGGAGTGAAGATCAGAGCGATTAGGGGAGTGAAGATCAGAGCGATTAGGGGAGTGAAGATCACAGCGATTAGGGGAGTGAAGATCAGAGCGATTAGGGGAGTGAAGATCAGAGCGATTAGGGGAGTGAAGATCAGAGCGATTAGGGGAGTGAAGATCAGAGCGATTAGGGGAGTGAAGATCAGAGCGATTAGGGGAGTGAAGATCAGAGCGATTAGGGGAGTGAAGATCAGAGTGATTAGGGGAGTGAAGATCACAGCGATTAGGGGAGTGAAAATCACGGGTATGAGAGGAGTGAAGATCACAGCGATTAAGGGGATAAAGGTGGTGATGACCTATTCGCTGTGACTGGGGCATTGTGGGATATTTTGGCAGACAGTAGTCAGACTTGTCTTCTACACTTTTTCTTTTCTCGTCATATTCTTTCCCTTTTTTTTTGCTTTTTATCTTCTCCAGGCCGGGAAATTCAATATTATTCCGACCCTGATCAATATTGTGGCGGCCTTTACGTCGGTGGGCGTGGTGAGTATATATATATTAGCGGCGCAAATCATCAGCCAATAACGCTAATAACTATATTAGAGTTTGTGAAATCACAGATGGTGAAAAATAATAATAGAAAAGACCAAACTCACCTCACTGATCCCTGAACGCCGTTCCGATGCTTCCTGGGTGTGGCTAGTTTGTGTGTTCTTGTTTCTTTCCACCTGGACATGTGACTGGTGAAGCCAATCACTGATTACAGAGGTGACTCACAACAGCCAGTGATTGGCTTCAGCAGTCACATGTCCATGTAAAGAGAAATTAGGAAGTACAGAGACCGGCGAGACCCAGGAAGCATTGGGATGGGAGTTTGGGGGATCGGTGAGTATTATTACTTATAGTCTGAAGACATCTTAGTTTGCCGACCAGTCACTTATTTTGGCTTTTAATACATCCTCAAAATCTCCAGTTTATAAATGTAACATGGGGAACCGGAATACACGATACATTATTCCCATAATAGCGATCCAGAGCGCGAGGCTGGCTCACGGTTGTGCTCTTTGATATTCCCCATATTCTGTACAGGTCCTCTGCCTCGTGTCGCCTTATTATCCTGATCATGTGATTATGTCGTATCGTGTACTGCAGTGACCCTGCGCTTCTCTTACAGGGCACCGTCCTCTGTGATATCATTTTACTAAACTTCCTGAAAGGAGCCGATCAGTACAAAGCCAAGAAGTTTGAGGAGGTACGTAACGTGTCACACAACAGATTCCCAGCACCCCAAAGGGGTAAATCGGGGGATATCGAGCGGTCATGACACGGCTTCTTTCTTTTTTCAGGTTTCTGATACCACGCCTTCATTTGGCAGACATATGTTCAAAAGTGATCAGACACTTGCCGGCCGCGGGGATGAGAAGAGATCTACAGACTCAGGAGCTTTCTCAATAGGGTTATAGGCCTCACTAGCTGTGGTCCTCCTCATGGCCTCCCCCAGTCATGGTCCTCCTCATGGTGTCCACCAACCATGGTCCTCCTCATGGTCTCCACCAACCATGGTCCTCCTCATGGCCTCACTAGCTGTGGTCCTCCTCATGGCCTCCCCCAGTCATGGTCCTCCTCATGGCCTCCACCAACCATGGTCCTCCTCATGGCCTCCACCAACCATGGTCCTCCTCATGGCCTCCACCAACCATGGTCCTCCTCATGGTCTCCACCAACCATGGTCCTCCTCATGGTCTCCACCAACCATGGTCCTCCTCATGGTCTCCACCAACCATGGTCCTCCTCATGGCCTCCACCAGTCATTGTCCTCCTCATGGCCTCCACCAGTCATGGTCCTTCTCATGGCCTCCACCAACCATGGTCCTCCTCATGGCTTCCCCCAGCTATGGTCCTCCTTATGGCCTCCACCAGCCATGGTCCTCCTCATGGCCTCCACCAGCCATGGTCCTCCTCATGGCCTCCACCAGCCATGGTCCTCCTCATGGCCTCCACCAACCATGGTCCTCCTCATGGCCTCCACAAGCCATGGTCCTCCTCATGGCCTCCACAAGCCATGGTCCTTCTCATGGCCTCCACCAACCATGGTCCTCCTCATGGCTTCCCCCAGCTATGGTCCTCCTTATGGCCTCCACCAGCCATGGTCCTCCTCATGGCCTCCACCAGCCATGGTCCTCCTTATGGCCTCCACCAGCCATGGTCCTCCTCATGGCCTCCACCAGCCGTGGTCCTCCTCATGGCCTCCACCAGCCGTGGTACTCCTAATGGCCTCCACCAGTCGTGGTCCTCCTCATGGCCTCCACCAGTCGTGGTCCTCCTCATGACCTCCACCAGTCATGGGCCATATTCGAATTTGCATTATTTAATGAAAATATAGACAAATATTCATCCTATGTTCGCAAAATTCGCGTATTCTCTATGTTTGTTCTTTTTTTTTTTGCATGTGAAAATTTGTAATGAAATTTGCATAGTGCGCATGCACAATTATATCTTTCCCCTAAAAGAAGGGCGGGATCAGTGTCCAGTCTGGAAGTGCCGATATTCACGGTAAAAATTAGCATTTCGAATATTCGTGCTCAACATTTAAAAAAACAACAAAAAGATCAACGAGGACCTTAAGCCTATAATATTAGGTGGAATGTAACAAACTGTAAGCACACAGTAATCATTCAGACCCCAGACCGAACCCAAAACAATCAGACCCCAGACCTCTAAATAATTAAATAATCAGACCCCAGACCAAAACAATCAGACCCAGACCTCTAAATAATCAGACCCCAGACCAAAACAATCAGACCCAGACCTCTAAATAATCAGACCCCAGACCAAAACAATCAGACCCAGACTTCTAAATAATCAGACCCCAGACCAAAACAATCAGACCCAGACCTCTAAATAATCAGACCCCGGACCAAAACAATCAGACCCAGACTTCTAAATAATCAGACCCCAGACCAAAACAATCAGACCCAGACCTCTAAATAATCAGACCCCGGACCAAAATAATCAGACCCAGACCTCTAAATAATCAGACCCCGGACCAAAATAATCAGACCCAGACCTCTAAATAATCAGACCCCAGACCAAAACAATCAGACCCAGACCTCTAAATAATCAGACCCCGGACCAAAATAATCAGACCCAGACCTCTAAATAATCAGACCCCAGACCAAAATAATCAGACCCAGACCTCTAAATAATCAGACCCCAGACCAAAACAATCAGACCCAGACCTCTAAATAATCAGACCCCGGACCAAAATAATCAGACCCAGACCTCTAAATAATCAGACCCCAGACCAAAACAATCAGACCCAGACTTCTAAATAATCAGACCCCAGACCAAAACAATCAGACCCAGACCTCTAAATAATCAGACCCCGGACCAAAACAATCAGACCCAGACTTCTAAATAATCAGACCCCAGACCAAAACAATCAGACCCAGACCTCTAAATAATCAGACCCCGGACCAAAATAATCAGACCCAGACCTCTAAATAATCAGACCCCAGACCAAAATAATCAGACCCAGACCTCTAAATAATCAGACCCCAGACCAAAACAATCAGACCCAGACCTCTAAATAATCAGACCCCGGACCAAAATAATCAGACCCAGACCTCTAAATAATCAGACCCCAGACCAAAATAATCAGACCCAGACCTCTAAATAATCAGACCCCAGACCAAAACAATCAGACCCAGACCTCTAAATATTCAGACCCCGGACCAAAACAATCAGACCCAGACCTCTAAATAATCAGACCCCAGACCAAAACAATCAGACCCAGACCTCTAAATAATCAGACCCCGGACCAAAATAATCAGACCCAGACCTCTAAATAATCAGACCCCAGACCAAAATAATCAGACCCAGACCTCTAAATAATCAGACCCCAGACCAAAACAATCAGACCCAGACCTCTAAATATTCAGACCCCAGACCAAAATAATCAGACCCAGACCTCTAAATAATCAGACCCCAGACCAAAACAATCAGACCCAGACCTCTAAATAATCAGACCCCAGACCAAAATAATCAGACCCAGACCTCTAAATAATCAGACCCCAGACCAAAACAATAAGACCCAGACCTCTAAATAATCAGACCCCAGACCAAAACAATCAGACCCAGACCTCTAAATAATCAGACCCCAGACCAAAACAATCAGACCCAGACCTCTAAATAATCAGACCCCAGACCAAAACAATCAGACCCCAGACCTCTAAATAATCAGACCCCAGACCAAACTCAAAATAATCAGACCCCAGACCAGACCCCTAAATAATCAAACTCCAGACCAAACCCAAAACAATCAGACCCCAGGCCTCTAAATAATTAAATAATCAGACCCCAGACCAAACCCAAAACAATCAGACCACAGACCTCTAAATGATTAGACCCCAGACCAGACCCCTAAACAATCGGACTCCAGACCAGACATGTAAAAGATCAGACCCCAAAATGATCAGACCCCAGACCAGACCCAAAAAGGATCAGACCCCAGACCAGACACGTAAATGATCAGTCTCAAGACCAGACATCTAAATGATCAAACTCCAGATCAGACATCT